>NW_019735468.1:1440241-1459638 GCF_002891405.2 Cryptotermes secundus | reverse complement strand
CAAACTCATTCTACTAAGAGCAAACAAATTTATCCTGTGCATGAGGGTATACAGGTTTGGAGATACTCCACAAGATCAAAAAAGTTGTCTGTGACTAGGAATGGTGATTTTTTATGGGAGATTTAAGTCTGAATTCAGTTAACAAAAATTGTGATAGTAACCCTTCAAGTCGATTAAATTATACTCATGTTATTCAAAAAGAAGTTCATTATACTAATAAATCATATTCTATAAACAGTCAGTAATAAGAATGATGACTCACAAAATCTATTTAGGATTTTCCATCAAAATATTAGGGGTATGAATGGTAAAGTTGATGAGCTCATGATTCCTTTATATAATCAGCTTCCAAATGTAATCTGTTTGACCAAGCATCATTTGATCAATTATGAAATTGATGCTGTACATATTTCAAATTATAAATTTGGTGCTAAATTTTGCAGAAGAAATTTAAAAAATGGTGGTGTATGTATATGTATGTATATACAAGAAGACCTAAAATTTTCTACCATAAATTTACAAAAATACTGTAAGGAACAAGATTTGGAAATTGCAGCTATTCAAATAAAAATAAATAAGGATAAGATAATTATTTTCAGCATAAATAGAGCTCCATCTGGCAATTTTAATTATTTCCTTATTAAACTAGACTTTATACTTAATTTCTTCTACAGACATAATTTGGAATTTATAATATGTGGTGATATCAGTATTAATTATATGGAAACTAGTAGCAAAAACCCCAATTAGATGACATGTTAAATACTTATAACCTAACAGGTATGTATGCTTTCCTACAAGAATCGTTAATAACTCCGCTACCTTACCTGACAATATATTCATTGATAATAGAAGAAGTTATACCATAAAATCATGTATAAATGGATTGTCAGATAACGATGCCCAGCTTATAATACTTAATAATGTCCCTGTACTAAACATGACACCTGAGACTATTTATACTAGAAACATTAATAACAACACTATAGCAGAATTTCAGTATCTGTTAAGCTTGGAACTTTGGGATGATATATTCAGTAATAATAATGTTAATGTTATGTTTAATAATTTTAACAGTACATATTTAAGATGTTTTTATGCTTCCTTCCCAAAAAAAAAGCGAATTAGACACAACAACAACCATAATAAATGTATCACTAATGGGATAAGAATCTCATGTAACAAAAAGAGAACTTTTTTTATTAAGTAGATATAGTAATGATTTAAATTATATTTTAAACAGTACAGTAAAATACTATCAAAAGTAATTTTTGCAGCAAAAAACTACACTATAACAAAATCATAGCTAATTCTAACAATAAAATAAGAAGTACTTGGAAAATAATAAATGAAGAAAGAGGAAAAATAAAGCAAGACGTAGGTATTCATTCCATTGTGACAGACGATAAAGTAATAATGAATCAGAATAAAATTGCTGATGCTTTTGACAATTATTTTTTATCTATAACTGATTCTGTTATATCAGATATTAATAGATATACAAGTATAAATAACCCAACTACTTATTTGGCAGATGTTTTTAATAGACCTTTCACCAAAATGAGCTGGCAATATGCCTCTGCTCAGGAAATTGCAAAAATTATAAAATCATTAAAGACTAAAGATACTTTTGGGTATGATGAGATTTCTAGTAGAATAATAAAATTAAGTACTCCATTTATAATCTCACCATTAACACATATTTGCAATGTGATCCTGGGTACTGGTGTATTTCCAGATCAATTAAAATTTGCCACAGTTAAACCTTGCTTTAAAAAAGGCAAAATACAAGAAATCTCTAACTACAAGCCCATTTTGTTGTTGACTTCCTTTTCAAAAATTATTGGAAAACTTGTTTAATCGAGATTCACTCATATTGAAACTAAGAGTATCTTGGCTCAGGAACAATATGGATTCAGGGCACATCTTCTAACTGAGAAGGTGCATTGTCATTGATTAATAGTATTCTCACAGCCATGAATAATAAGCAGAATGTAGGAGGTATTTTTTGTGACCTGCAAAAGGCTTTTGATTGTGTAAATCATAAAATTTTGTTGGATAAACTGGAATTCTATGGAATAGAAGGTATATTTAAAACACTAATTAAATCTTATCTAACTGGTAGACATCAGAGTTGTTTTGGGTCATATAACTGATAGTAACAATACATCTAAGTGGGAAATAGTTAAATGTGGAGTCCCACAGGGCTCAATTCTTGGCCCCCGTTTCTTTTTATTTTATATAAATGATTTACTTAAAATAATAAATAAGGATAATAACATGGTTCTATATGCTGATGACACCAGTATCATAATTACCGATACTAATAATGTAAACTTTGAAACAAATCTTAACTAAACCTTTAAAGATATAAACACTTGGTTTAATGAATTGTTGTAACACAACAACACAAATTAATTATGATCAGGAAAGTATCTCCAGTGTAACAGAAACTAAGTTCCTTGGTTTGATTATTGATGATTTATTATCTTGGAAACAGCATACTGACCTAGTGATCAGTTGATTATCCTCTGCGTGCTATGCATTGCGAAATATAAAACATAGTGTATCGTTTGCAACGTTAAGGCCAATCTACTTTGCTTACGTACACTCCATCATGAGTTAAGGTATAATCTTCTGGGGTGGCTCCTCTCATGCCAGGAAAGTGTTTATCTTGCAAAAGAAATTTATTAGAATCGTAATGAACGCTAAACCTAGAGATTCTTGCAGGGATATTTTCAAGAAATTGGAAATTATGACATTATATTCACAGTATATATACTCATTACTTTCATACATAATTAATAACAAACATTTATTTAACTTTAATAACGAGATTCATGAATATACAACTAGATCCCAGGGTAATTTACCTGTACTTAGTGTGAATACTTCAAAATGTGATAAAAGAGCTTATATAACAGGTATTAAAGTGTTCAATCATCTTCCATGATCAATAAAGACTTTGGTCAATGATGAGAAAAGCTTTAAATTTACATTAAAGAGGTTTTATGTCATCATTCTTTTTACTCTATAAACAAATACTTTCAATATAAAGAAGACAAAGGTTTCTAATCCAGATATTCTCTTGAATTGTTTGCTAGGTTGATTTTACACACGATATATTACCCACTGTCTAGTCGCTGGGCATTTAAGGGTATAAATTTTATGGAAGTATGGTATTGTAATAGACCATCTGTTTTAAATAACACCTGACAGTAAACAATTAAGATGGTCATGAATGGTTTACTTACAGCTCATTTACTTTTATCCTGTAGAGGAATATGTTAACTGTTTTCAAATTTTAAAGTTCTTGCTATGACTGATTGTATAGAATGAATTTTTATTATATATTCTAATTTTTAAATCCTGATGAATTGTATTATATTTGGACTGTTAAATTAAGTATTTGTAGTTATGTGATGGAGATAATCGCATTAAACTTCCATATTATGAATAGGTCTTTTCTATCAATTTATGATTGTGACGATAATCATATATCTGCATAAATTTGATCATATTTGAATATTTTATGTGCAAAGTTTGTACTGTGATTGTACTGCATGTTGATGGGTCCACTGTTTTTATGTATTTTGACATGTTCTATATCCTATGGCATGCGTGACCTGAAAGGATCTATGGAATTTAAAATAAAGTGAAGTGAAGTGAAGTCATACAGTGGAACCTCTATTTCATGTTCATTATCTAAGGTTCTCTCTCAACATAACATTCAATTTCAATGATCCTAAATCAACAATCTAGTGTTAAATTTCTTCCTCCTCCTCCGTTCAGTACTCAAATCCATACTCAAGGAAATCTTAAATAGGAGTTCCACCATATTTTAGACAACAGGAAGTTCAAAGCTACCAAAACACAATGCTCTCCAGAATGTCTAAAGGCATACTGTTCATAGTGAACTCTACAGAAATCAGCCAAATAGTCCAAGTTGATGATGGTGGAGCACAATGATTAGGGCTGTTAATTTGGGCTTCATCCATCATCTGTTTGATTCAATCCTGAAAATAGTCTCAGCATGTTCTTCCGAATGTCAGTAAACTTCTACCAGGCTACATAACATCACATCTCAGAAGATACTACTCTTCATAGTTACTGCTGTGAGAACCTTAAATATCACAGTCATATCTAGTTTATTCCAATCGACAGTTTTATTGCTAATACGTTTTACTTCACAGAGTGAAATCCTTATTTTCAAACACTATAGGCAGAATGTAAAATTCATGAGGTTAGAACTGCCATCTCTTGTGCAATATATACATAATGAAGTATCCACATAGATTATGTCCCAGACCATAAAAATAATAAATATTCTGTAATAGGAGCTGTATGACGATCAGCTCTGGAACACAATTATCTTCTTGGAGTGTGGCAAAAGGAATTCTGAAAAATAGATTGTGCTAAAGAAGGATCCAAATTTGAAACCAAACAAAAGGTATGTAATTAGATCACTGATGTACTATTGGTTAAGACACTATCTCAGAACATGAAACATTCAAATGTGAGTTTGATGAATAAACAGTAATCTCTACTGATAAGGAACATAATATATAAATTTATATCATAATCAAAAACAATAAGAAATCAATTATAAAAACTAATGCTGAGGAAATAATTAATGTTATAGTCATAAACTGCAACTGTAAATCATACATTATTCATCCGCAGCCGATTACACACTAATAACAAGCAAAGACATGGCAACAGAGTGCGACAAGTCAGTACACTTGTGCAAATCTGATTTCCTCTTGATATTTCCACACAAGAAAAGAATACAAATTCCTTTGGACTGTTCCCCACACTGAGGCTGAAAACATTAACACATGATGTGTTGGTTCATTATGTCAGCAACACAATCACTGCCAACCCCATACCAGCCAATGAACTGTCTGCTTATGATGCAAATTCTACCTTGATCCATCATGATACACATGGCTGACATAGTATTTAATACACTATGATTCAGTGCAGTCCTGCAATGGTTTCCAACATCAACATACATATTATGTCTTTTTTCACCAACCAGAAATTCTCCAGCTCTCATCTCTTCATTTTTCCCTGGAGAAGAAAAAGGAAGAAAATCCGAATCTTGATAAACAAAAATGTAACATATATTTCCCAAGAATGACATGACTATACAAAGTGGTGACATGAATGAGGGCCCTTGTATACTTTCACTTTAATCATAATGTCTTTCCAATTATTTTTTCCACTTCACCACAGCATTACTTCTGTTGTCTAGATTACAAACACACACAACGATAGTTATCTTTTCTCTCCTGGTTTCTGTCATTCCCCATGGTTTATTCAAACATATATACAGTGGCCGAACAAAATAATGGAAACACTACAGATACCATATACATTTCTTTATGAATATGGTATTGGACCACCTTTTGCCTTCTGTACAGCAGCAATCTTTGGAAAAAAAAAATGCACGTTTTGAAGAGCCTCTAGAGGAATTTTATACCATTCTTCTTGAAGAACATCTTCAAGTTGCTCTAGAGATGTTGGAGGTGGGAATCTGTTCCTCACTCTAGTATCCAAAACCGACCAGAGTCGTTCAGTGAGGTTCAAAGCTGGTGATTGTGCTGGCCAGGAAAAATGCTGAAAGTTCACCTTCATGCCCTTCAAACCAAGACTGAACAGTTCCAGCTGTGTGAATGGGGACACTGTCATCTTGGAAAACTGCATCGTTGTTTGGAAATAATGTCTGAATCGTGGGATGCACCTGATTACTTTACCTGTCCACAAATTCCCTTGCAGTAATTTGACCACGAGGGGTAATAATGGTGCCAACAGAATACACTACAACAATACTGCTGGTCAAACTATCACAGAACTCCCCCCTGTTTCACTGTTGGAACTGAACCAGGCATTCCAGATGGTAGGCCTCCTTCCTCCAAATGTAAACTCTTCCTGATGTAGGGAACGGCATGAAGGACGACCCATCTGACCATACCGCACGTTTCCAGTTGTCTGATGTCCAGGTTTCATGGTCATGACATCATCATTTATGCATCTGAGCATTACTTTCAGTTCTCAGAGGTTTAGCAATTGCAGCCTTACCATCGATGTTGAACTTGTGAAGCTCACATCAGACAGTTTTTGTGGAAACAGGGTCTACAAGATGAATATTCAGTTCTGCAGTCACCTGTGATGCAGTATTTTTTTTCTACAAAACAATCCTTGTCAATGTACAATGATCTCTTTCTGTCAATGTTGATTTTCACCCACTGTTCCTCTTCACTGATGTTGTCTTTCCATGGTTCATGTAGGCCAACATAACCTTAGAAACTGTTGCTCTCAATATATCTAATAACGTGGAAGTTTTCATCACAGATGGCCCAACTAAATGTGCACCAATGATCTCTTTCAGTATTGGACAAGTCTCCCATTTTCTGATTCTTTCACTTGGTCTGTCACTAACATACTTACATGAGCACTACAAAGTGAAAATAAATGGAAGCACATTCAGTGTTGACAACTGAAGTTCTTTCAATGTGGCCAGCACAAATTATATTCCTCAATTTCTTAGGGTTTCCATTATTTTCTTCACTCATTGTACATACGTATATATCTATAAAATGCACAACAAATCACTGAAGGTCACAATGCAAGGGCCAGTTTAAGCCTACCCCTTATGAATTCATTCATAGTGTGTATGTGTATACACATACACAAGAAAGAGAGCATGCACACATGTGTCTGAGATCAATAAACAAAACAAAATAAAGATTAGCCATCTTCAAAAACTTCAACTACACCCCCCCTCAAAGAAAAAACCAACTTATGACAATGTTGATATTATTTATTACTAATAATAATAATAATAATATATATATATGCATTCATATACACCATACAAGAGAAAAAGTAACATTACATGCCAACAATACAGCTAAGGTCTGTATACACAGAATCACCAAGTGATGCATTATCGATGACATGTCATTAAAGGACGATTGTTGAGACAGATGAAGGTTGCAGACCCAGAAGCCATCATACAAATCCAAGCCTTTCTTCTTGATCTACCAGCACACACAACTTTCTATCCGAATACCCCGAACTGGAAGCAAGTTTCTGCCATATAGAGGAAGCAGTCACAGACCTTAACAGACTGAGATAACTGAACAAACTACTGAAATAATCAATGCCTTTTGTATTATATATCTAAATTACAGCTGTAAAAATGACAGTACTTCCTATTATACTGTAACGTGTTTGGAAAAGACTCTTCCATAGTAACGCAACAACAGTGAGCCGTTGCGTCGAATCTCCGCGGTTACAACGAATACACGGAGCGTTCCCGCAGAGACAACACAATAACAGTGGGTCGTTGTGTAGGAATTCCAGATTCAACAAAACAGCTTTTCCACGGTTATAACAGAGGGTTCATTTGCATAGCAGCGGCCGAGGGTATAAAAAGGTGTTGAATGCATTCGCCAGAGAGTCTTGGGGCAGATGCCAAGAGATACAGAAGTAAGTCTTGGAATAGCCGCCGCTGAAGAAAGTTGAAATATAGCAGCCGACAGTGGAACAAGAAGTAATTATAACAGTGAAGCAGTGGATAATGATTGTACTCGTAAGTGTATAAGTGAAGCGTCCAATAAAGATTCGCTGAATCCGAGACCCACACAGTTATTTGTCGCGTGCCATACCCAACACGTGACAACTGGTGTCAGAAGTGGGATCAGTTCGGATTAACCGGATCAAACTTAAAAGATTGGACTGCACACGTGACCGACAAGGAAAAATGGAGCCACAACAAATGATGGAATTCCTGCTAGCCATGCAGGCAAAGGCCGATGCCAGATACGAAGAAGCGAAGATCAACCAGGCAAAAGCGGACGCCGATAGAAAGGCCATGCAAGAAAGGACGGATGCCAACATGAAGACCAGCCATAAAGAGTTGTTGGCCAAACTAGAGGACGACAGACAGGCCAATATGAAAGCATGGCGAGGGGAGATGTCCGCCATGACAGACAAATGGGGTAGCGACAGCCACATGGAGACGATGGCCTGCCAAGTGATGGAGGCACGGCGAGATGAGGAGCCGTCCTCAGTGGACAGGAAACCTGAGGTGGCACAAAAAGTAGAGTTCCCCGTGGTAGACGCCGAAGTGATGCCAGTCAGAGAACCGAAGAGAAAAAGACGCAGGGACCGACACCTGGCCGAAGAGCGCCGCCGCCAGAAAACGAAGGATTCAAGGCGGGAAATTCGTGAACCCCAGAAGAAATTGACCGTCGCCCACAGGAGGACAACACGACGTTTGGAAGTGGCACAGAAAACGCAAATAGACCAGAAGGTATCCCGCCGTGCAACAGTGAGATGACGTAGAAGAGATGCCCTCAGGAAAGAATGGACCCAAATTCAGGATAGGCACCAGAAGAAATATGTCACCGCTTCCGGCAGGTTGTCCCTCCATGCACGAGTAGCACGACGCAGGGGACACATCATGGGGATCAACCAAACTTGGAACAACGTTGCAAGAGGAGCCCCCAAAGGGCAGAGACTTCAGGTGGAACCGGAGGGCAACATTAGAATGGAGAACGAATACACAAGACAGCGGCTGCACCCTAAGAACGAGAGGTACAGGAAGGCCATCAGGCTGGAAACTGCGAAGCTAGCAGTAGGACTTTCCAGCAAGATACCGAAAACGAGACACTGGACACTGTGGAGGGGTCGACCCCTTCCAAAGTGGAAAAAGGAAAACGACCCGCATGGGAGGAACCAGTAATAGAAATGCCGACCTCCCTAGGAAGAACAAATGAATACTGAATGAGCAAAGAATGAATGTAAAACAACGCAATCGACAAAATCTCGGCTACGGGAGTGCTCGGGGTGAGCACCACTGAAGAGGGGCAGATGCAGCACAATGAACAGTGCCGAAAGACGCCAGCAGAACACCAAGACCGAATGCAGATGTTGCCAGCAGAACACCGCGGAAACAAAACCAAGGAAGAACCTTTAGGCTGTTCAGGAACGAACAACCTTTAGAGGGGAGCAATGTAACGTGTTTGGAAAAGACACTTCCATAGTAATGCAACAACAGTGAGCCATTTCATCGAGAGCGTCAAATCTCCACGGTTACAACGAATACACGGAGCGATCCCACAGAGACAACAGAATAACAGTGGGTCATTGCGTAGGAATCGCAGAATCAACAAAGCACGTTTCCACGGTTATAACAGAGGGTTCATTTGCATAGCAGAGGCCGAGGGTATAAAAAGGGGTTGAATGCATTCGCCAGAGAGTCTTGGGGCAGATGCCGAGAGATACAGAAGTAAGTCTTGGAATAGCCGCTGCTGAAGAAAGTTGAAATATAGCAGACGACAGTGGAACAAGAAGTAATCATAACAGTGAAGCAGTGGATAATGATTGTACTTGTAAGTGTATAAGTGAAGCATCCAATAAAAATTCGCTGAATCCAAGACCCACGCATAGTTATTTGTTGCGTGCAATACCCAACATGTGACAATATGTTCAAAAAATGTTTTTTTATTTTAATGTGATCAGCTAATTTTGACCAATTTCAATTAATAGTGCTTTCTGCTTGAACTGCTTTCTGACCAACCAAGAGGCAGGGAGAAGCATCAGCAGATTATTTTTTGTCTGAGGAGGAATGCCAGGGAAGAAGGAAAAATTATGTTTGATTTATATGATTTTGACCTTTGTAACTTTTTAATTGGAACACAACTACTGCATAAAAACTTTACATATCACTTCAGTGACTTCTGGAATAAATCAGCCTATAATTTTTGGCATATGGTACAAGAACTTTGGTGAAGAGAAAAATGTCTCCAAACAACAGAAGGCAATTTCCAGCTACAACTTGGCTGACACAGGTTTCTTACAACAGTCTCTTTTCTCTGAATGTCCCCCTCAACTTTCCTCAGAAAAAGTGTGGACTATTTGTGACCCTTATGATCACATTAACTAGCAGTTTCCTCCACACATATAGTTCTTTCAGAGCAGTATTTAACACACACAGAATTTCCCTCCTTTTTATCCATTCATGAACCCAGTACATTTGCTTATTATGCTAACATGTTTATGGTCTAAGCATTTCTACAAGAACATCAGTGCTGCTAAAATGACCTCTCCTGATCCCACTTCAACAAAAATTAGTGCCATTAACACCTTCTCATGTAAACACTTGATGCTGCATCATTAAAAATGTATCATGTCACTAAGTAATGCATCACTTAATGGCACTGTATACATGAATGAGATTTCATATATTTAAGAGTATCTGATATTTATGTAACCATTTTCTCTGGAAACTACTAGACTCCTTATGCTTTCTAATTCAATACTTGAAACATGATGCAATGTGCTGTTGCATTTTAGAGGAATTCATTCTTCATAGAATCCCATGGTATCCTCCATTTTTTCAGTGGTATGTTAATAATAATTTGCTATTTTATTTTACTTTGGGAGTGAAGAAATGCAACAGCATAAATAGCACAAAGTTCAGGAGCCATGTGTAAGGTACTTGTTTCACTTCTGAATACAATTACATTACTATACAAAAACTATGTAAATAAAAAAAGAAATACGGATATTATAATCCCAGGAGTAGATAAAAAAACATTTTCATTTCTCAGCCTCACAAGAAGCTTTACAGCAGCACCCTATTGTTGCGAAGAAAGGGAAGGAAATAATTTCCCACAGACTAACCCTTATCATATCAGTACTTGAGTTGTTCCACAGAACTGTATACAGTACAACATTTGGTGAAACTGATACAATAACATTCATAAATGGAGCTGGTTACAGTACCATCTATAGTACAACTTTGTGTTCTTGTACTGCTAGCTCATTCTATCAGAATTATTTCAATGAAGTAATATGAGTAGCAAAGTACTTTTAAACTTTGGAGGAAACACTAAAATGAAAATATGTAAGTAAAACAGCCACGGATGTCTCAAACTGAAATGTCCATCCACACCACAAAAATATAACAATCCTGGGTTATAAGATCAAAAATAACAAAACCCTGTGACAAGTCTCACTTTAAACATGACGCTATAAAGAACAAACCCTATCATCAAAAATATGATACGTAAAAATACAAAGCAGACATCTGTTTATATTACACGTAATAATTACCCCCACTGAATCAAAATATACTTCAGTACAGAAGATTTTGTAGATCTTCGTGAAATTACATTTATGGTTCAATCAAAATAATTTATATCTTGATTCCTTATAGTACACTACATTACAAATCATAAAGATAAACTGCACAATCACCATATAATGATTACTGTACTATACAACTTGAATCATCACACCTCAATTCTGTCACACCTAAATTAAAGTTCCCATGGCAGGTGGCATTATTTTTTGAGTAGCTTCTTTATTTCCTTGTTCTGTTGTACGATCGTGAAGTCAGCCTTATCTGTCTTGTCATTAATCCGGTCTAACATATCATTTTGACAATCAATTTCCTCTCCAAGTACTTCAGCAAGGCCTTTGAGATGTGACAGAGAAGTACACATGTCCTCAAGGTTCCTATCTACAACATTTTGCAGATTCTGCCCACTGGATGTTTTATGTTGACTCCATGTATCGCCATCCACACCAAGGTCACGAATCATGACACCTATATAAACAAATAAAATGGAGTGTCTTACTACAACTGAGGTAAAAGTATGCAGATGTATGATGGTGGCCTACCTAAATCTTATTTCTCAATTTGCAAAAGAGGTTTCACCCAGATATTTGTGCAACTTACTATCTCAGAATCAATAAAGTGAATCACTGCTGGCTTGATGACTGGGGTTGGAGCCACTCACTTCCATCTGGTGCTGAGGTTAAGAATGGTGAAGTTATACATCCATTCCTCCATTCATTTTCATGGCACAGTGCTTAATTAATTAGGCACAGAGACAACTTTACCTTTTGCACATACAGAAGTAGTTCTCGTTCAGAACTTAGTATGTTACTCTAAGTGTTCTGTTACTATCTGGGAAAGAATGAAGGACCAAGAGTACCATTCAAAAGAACACTCTTCCTTCAATACAAATGTCTGGATTTTTTGTTAAAACCATGTCACTGTACACAACTCAGCATGGCTGAAGCAAAAACTGCATGGAACTACAACTTTATTCAAAACAGCAGCACAAAACTACAAAGAGATTGTGAATACTTCAAATTACTATGGAATACTACTTATAAATAAAAATAAAAAAAATTATGAAATGCTGAATATATGTACTGCACAATTTTTTTATTGCTAGTGGGGTGGGACTAAGTCCCTTGTACTGTGGCCACTTCTGGCCTACTGTACCAGCCCCAGATGATAGGTGAGGGTGATTGTGGAGCAATTGGTGGAATGAAGATTGGCAGGGAAAACAGAAGTACTCAGAGAAAACCTGCCCCAGCGCCACTTTGTCCACCACAAATCCACTTGACCAGACCCGGGATCAAACCGGGTCTGCCGCGGTGGGAAGCCAGCGACTAACCGCTTGAGCTATGGCATAGCCTACTGCACAATTAAAGACATAATGAAGAATGCCAAACAGCACAAGAAGTATTAGTGCCTTTTGTCTGGAACTGATGGTATCATAGCTGAAATGATAGCTTACTAAGTACATAGATGTTAATTCAAATACCAGCACATCCAGTATCTCTTAATCATGAATAAATGGAGAAATATACTCATGAAGATTAAATATACATCCCATTGTCCCTGCCACTATTACAAACAGAGTACTATGGCACAGTCACTAGTACTCCTGCTTCTTACTCAGGAGGTATCCAGTTGGAATTTCAACCAGAAAACCATTTTCTCTGGGTTTCTTTGGGATGGGGGTCCTGATTCCCTTCAGGTAAATTCTGGGTTAATATCTGAAACTAGGTCATAACTGCTTCCTTCCACATCGCTTACAAATAATCATTCATAACATCATATTATTTCTCATTTAACAATATATAAACAAAGCACCATTAATTAACCAAGAACCAAGACCAATTATAGCATGCCAGCTACACCTGAAGCCCTGCTCACCTTTACAGTTTAAATTTCAAATTCATTAATTTTTAAAGTCATAAATCATATCATTCCAGTACAGTAAGAGGAGGAACCGGGGTAGTGAAGTTGGTATAGTGACTGGCTACGGGGTGGACTGAGGGGTCAGAGTTCAAGTCCCGGGAGGGTCAAGAATTTTCTCCAAATCGTCCAGATTGGCTCTGGAGTCCACCCAACCTCCTATCCAATGGGTGCCATGGGCTCTTTCCCCAGCAGTATAGCAGTGTGAAGCTAACCACTCACCTCCAAGTAGTGCAGAGGTCAAGAGAATGTGAATCTATACATCCACCCCCCCCCCATACCTTCATGGCATAGTGATTAATTCGTTGAGCACAGGGACAACCTTACCTTACAGTAAAAGGACCAGTCCTACCACCTAACACCATTCACAGGAACCAAAACAGGAACAATGTAAATGAATGCTGGACTTTTGGAATACATCATGTGTGACACAAAGAGACTGGAAGACCCTTCTAAAATATGTCCAAACCAGGGAAATCTACAGTGAATACAAAACAGGAAAAATTCAATATCTCATGGTTCATCAAATCTTGCATTATTGTAAAGGTGAGTAGGCATGAATCCTTCATATTTTGTGATGACTTTCAGTTATATTTTGGGTCATAACAAGTCTAACAGATGAATATCCTAGGATTTGTTAGACAAGAAAAAATACACAAAATATTCTGAAAAAGTGAAGTGCGTAACAAACATACAGAAGCATGGAACATGAATGAATGAATGTACAAGGGGTGGGCGTTCTCGGCCCTTGCACCGCAACCTGCAGTGGTCTATTGTGCTTCCCCTTTTGATTATCCCCTCAGTAATCCTGCGCTTCGAATGAAACGTGGGATTTGGTACGTGGGGGCGTCAAAATAGTCACTTTGTTCCATGAAGTACTGACCCAAGTGACGTAATCTTAAATAAGCTAAGGCCTCACATTCACACAGGATATGTGTGTGGCTGTTTCAGTTTCTTCTTGACACCTCTCACAAGTGGGACTATCACTTAGTCCCAGTTTGAAGAGGTGTCCTTTAAGGTGACAGTGTCCTGTAAGTAGTCCCACCACCCATCATAGCTGGTTCCTGTTTAACTTCAACAGTTCCTTCGCTCTTTTAGCTCCGGGTCCTCGTATGAGTCCCTTTGCTTGCCTAGTCCAGTCAAGGATCCCCAGTATTTCTTGTAAGTATGGAACATAATGAGGCAGCAACAGTCTGTCAGATGCATAGAACAATGAGATGACCAAAACAGGGCAGAATAATATCATTATTACTAAATTTGTCCCAATCAAGCAGAATAATGTGTCATCATCAAAGTGGCATACCATGTTATATTTTCAACATAAATTCAAGGGGATCTATTTTCAGCTTGACATACCATGTTACATTTTCAACATCAAGTCAAGAGGATCTATTTTCAGCTTGACATACCATGTTACATTTTCAACATAAAGTCAAAAGGATCTATTTTCAGCTAACTTCCAGCAGTTATACTTTGGTACAAAAACAAAATATACTACTACCACACTATGAAGTACTGTTATGTGTGTAGAAACTTGGAAGGACATCAATGTGCGACGGAACGCTAATTGGGAAACAACATTCCATGGAGTAAAGTGCCTGAAATACTGCAATATTGTGTTCAACAATTTCCTGGTTACTTTACAGCAACAGTTAGAAGGTCACGCAGTTTCTCTTCGACAAATAAGTCACTGACATTACCTGGATGGTCTCTAGCTTGTGAGCCAAGATTTTCTCTTGAATTTTCTAAATGGCTGGCTAATTGGTTAGGAGTTTCTATCTTCTTGGAAGTACCAGATGAACTGCCTGAATCCTTGAAGCTTGGGCCAGGAATTCGCTCTCCAGACTTCCCACTCAAATAATTCTTGAAACTTCCGAACACACTCTACAAAATGCCATGCATTTCAATACATATCATTTACCACATGTCAAACTATCACATTACATGTGCCAACAAAAGCAATAGTGATTGGTCACAATATTTTAACTTAAGCCTAATATGAATCTAACCCTTACGTGTCTAAACTATGTGATGGAATACAATAATGAGTTTCTGTATTACAAGTGTGACATATATAAATTCACTGTGAAATATCATTTAAATGTACATCTGTCAGTACTAAATTTATGCATGAAGATAGCACATAGAGAAATTTACATGCAACAGCTAGATATTTTGTTAATTGCTTGCAATAAAACAATACCACTTAAAGCATAAAAAAGTAATAACTAAAATGCAACTACTGCACTATTTCAAAACATAATCATCCTGCGGGGTAAAAGGCAGCCAGTGCATAAGTTTGACAACCTCAATGCCATCTGTGAGACAACTGTCTAGAGTATGTGGGAACCTCGATGTCCCACAACCCTGTGGGCCTCCGTGGCCTCTTACAGGGATAGCTTTACCTTACCATCTTTTACCAACTCTGCTGCACTGGTACATGAATGGAAGAATAAAATCTTGTAACCCTTAAATGGAATTATTTGGCATTCCAATTGAATTAAAGAATGTAATAAATTTTAATGTTTTTAAGAAGAAACTTAAGAATTATTTGATGTGTAACGTTTTCTATTCTCTTCAAGAATTTGTTAATAATTGTCGACATAGACTGCTTGTTAATAAATCTGTCTATATGTTTAAAATATTTATTCTTGTGTCTCTTTTAGAGTATCTATTATTCTTAAATTAAGTTAACTGGATAAGAAATCCAAGAACGCTAAAAATTCGGGGGGAGGGAAAAAACAGTGCAAGTTAATCATCAAATTTGAGCAATTNGGGTATTGTACGTTGCATTTACTGCCAAAGAAGTAACGGGATGCTTTTAAGACATTTAGAAAAGAACCAGGATGCCATCCCGCTGCATTCCTCCCCACCTCAAGCCCTGTCTATATATGCACTTAACCTATAGAGAAGGATACTGGGAAAAAAAAAAAATTGTATGGAAACACAGAGTCCTGATACTCGGGGATAGTCATGTGAGAGGATGTTCAGACCTAATAAATATGAAGTTAAATAAAGAGTTTGGTGTCAGTGGAATTGTGAAACCAGGAGCTAAATCCAGAGACATCCTAAATACCAATATTGAGAAAACCATGCCAAAGGGCGATGTTATAATAGTGTGCACTGGCAACAATGACATTAGCAAGAATAGTGCTAAGGAAGGAATAAGTAGCATAATTAGCTTTGCTAAAAAGACCAGTCACACCAACAGTATTGTAACTAAAGCTCTACACAGACTGGTCATGTGTCAACAAAGAAACCATATGATTCAAAAGACTTCTAACAAAAAGGCTCAAATTACATAAACACGTGACAATCAGCAAGGTAAATCTAAACAGACATCATTTCACAAACCACGGCCAGCATATGAACTACAAAGGAAAAGAAAAGACGTGTCAACAGATAGCAGAATTGGTACAACGAAAGGTTGGGGATAGAGCAAATGCTATACCACTAAAATACAAGCAGGGAACTGTGCATGAAGAGGCCACGTTAAGAACACAAGGAGGAAACTGTCCATGTGGAGACTGCAGAAAGCCAAGGGAATGAAGCTGATGAAACCTTAGTCGACCCATCTCCCAACAGTGTGGTACCATTGGAAGTAAAGCAACATCAGGAAATTTGGATGTCAACTAGGAAAAGGAAGCTCCCAGAAAAGCTAAGTAAAGACTTTTTATGGATGAGAATAGCACTGGTACTCTCAAGAATACTAATAAAATAAGTGCAACCATCCAATTATTACATCAAAATATTCGAAGTCTAAATAACAAGAAACTAAATATAGGTGCCATTATCAAACAAAACGTTAGAATCCGATATACTCTGTATCACTGAACACTGGTTGGATGAAAGAGAAATAGGTTATAACTTTGAAAACTATTCCTTGATATCAAAATTCTGCAGGAAAAATAAACTGCAAGGAGGCTCATGCATTTATGTTAAAACAAATCTAGATGCAAAACCCTGTAACCTGTTTGAAAGCTTAAATCAAGAAGAACACTTTGAGGCCAGCAAAACTGAACTTATACAATTTATAATACTATCATAATCTGTATATATAGAACCCCTAGTAGCAATATCAGCATATTTATAAAAAAATTGGACACTATGCTTAGCAATCTGACCAATAAAGGAAAGAACATTATTATAGCAGGAGATCTCAATGTAGATTTTCTAAAAAGAAGTGTAAATCCACAACTACAGACAATGCTAGACTCATATGGCTTGCAAGCAATAGTTGATGTCCCAACAAGAACAGGACCTAAAAGTCAAACAGCCATAGACCAAATAATACTAAACAAGGGCTTATGGGAATACAACTTTAAAGCGGCGGAAATGGCTCTCTGACCATAATGCCCAAATACTACAAGCACAAATGCATTATAAGAACAAAAAAGGACATGGTAGAATAACTAAAGAGTTCAGATTAGCCAGATCTTATAGTGAGGAAAACGTACAATATCTAAACAATTTACTAGGAAAAGAGACCTGGGAGCCTGTTTTTAAACATAATGAGGCAAATGATGCATACAATGAATTTTAGGCATCTTTCAGTACTATCACAATATAGCTATGCCTAAAAATGGGTAAAAATTAAGCAGCAAATAAATACATGGATTACCTTAGGCATAAGGGTATCAGGACTCTTCATAGCTTAATGAAGGAAACACATCTGAAGAACTTAAAAAATACTATAACCAGGACAAAAAATATACAACAAAATTATCAGTGAGGCTAAAAAATTAAGCAACAACATGCGAATACGATCATCCGCGAACAAATCAAAAGTCATGTGGGATTTAATCAAAGAAGTAGGCAATCAGCAAAAAGCTCCAAAGAACATTGAACTAAGAGTGAATGGAACAACTATACAGGATCCAAAAGTTATAGCCAATGTTTTTAATGAATATTATACTAACATTGCCCAGCACAAAACAATGAAGACAGGATAAACACGATAAAATACAACAGCAATAACATGTTCTTAACCCCAACCACTGAAAGGGAGGTGGTAGACATAATTAAAACACTGGGTAACAAAAAATCAACGGGCATTGACGATATTCCAAAGTTCATTATTAAAAAATGTCATCCTCAACCAGCAAATGCTCTAACATACGTAATAAATCTGTCAATTTCATCTGGTTATTTCCCCGACCAACTAGAAATAGCAAAAGTGAAACCCTTGTATAAAGAAGGTTGTACTGCAGATGTTGGAAACTACAGGCCAGTGTCATTAATTTCGGTGTTTTCTAAAACAATCGGAAAAATTGTGCACAATAGACTTTTATAATTCATAAATAAGTACAGCATAATCAACAACAAACAACATGGATTCTACAAAGGAAAATCAACACATACAGCAATCACAGAATTTACAAAAAGGGTTTACAAAGCACTAGATGAAAAAGAAACGAGTACAGGGATATTTTTGGATTTATCAAAAGCACTCAACCTAGTAGATCATGATATATTGCTAAGATGGAAAGAATGGGAATACGAGAGGTTACACTAAGGTGGTTCCAAACATACTTAGAAAACAGAGAACAAGAGGTAGAAATTACATATAGATGTAAAAAAAACTAATCAAAACATTAATTACCTATCCTGAAAGAGACCCATCAGCGATGGCGTCCCACAAGGTTCTGTTATGGGACCAGTGTTGTTTCTTTTATACATAAACGACCTGGAGGCCGGCATAGAACCTGGGAAACCTATGCTCTTTGCTGATGATACTAGCATTTTTATAGTAGGAAATAGCGCTAACAAAATTCAAAGGAAAACTAATGAAACAATAAACAAAATCACAGTGTAAGATTTGAGGCTTTCACGGCGGTGACTATGAAGAAAGCAGTCTTCTGGGATTTGGCGCCGTGTATATGTGGTGTTAACCGACGTTTCGGAGGAATGTATCGCCCCCATCTTCAGGGCTTTACCGTGTCTCACGGTGTTGTCACTTGCAGATTTACCTATACTTTTTCTTCAACCCTGAAGTTGGGGGCGATACNAACAACTTATGTAAAGTATGTTTTGGCCTAAGGGTAGTTAGAAGAATGACTGGACTAGATACTGTCAGCACATTATATTATGCTTATTTTCAATCTTTGTTATCATATGGACTGATATTTTGGGGCAACTCGGTAAATGCAAAATTGATCTTTAAATTACAGAAGAAAGCTATAAGAGCTATGACCCAGGTCCCAAAAAGAACTAGCTGTAAACAAATTTTTGAATCATTACATACGATGGGGTACCCAAAAGAAACCGAACTATTTTTTTTGTGGGCAGAGCTTTTGTAGTACCGCGTTTTGCCGCTATGAGC
>NW_019735468.1:1430316-1439306 GCF_002891405.2 Cryptotermes secundus | reverse complement strand
TTTCCAGCAACAAAGATAACACAGTCAGAGATGTACCTGAATGGGCTACTCTGGAGAGAATGCTGATAACAAGAAGCTGCACCAGGAAGGGACAACAAATGTAATGAGATGGTGCAGTGTAGAGTCTACAGTGAAACGTTATACCAGTGCTATCACCAAATTCACCAATATTATCTCTAAGGCCACGCCATAGCTTAAGCGGTTAGTCACTGGCTTCTCACCGCTGTGGTCTAGTCAAGTGGGATTTGGGATGGACAAAGTGGCGCTGGGGCAGGATTTCTCCGAGTACTTCAGTTCCCCTGCCAATCCTCATTCCATCAAATTCTTCATAAGCATAATCACGGTACAGATACAATAGGACATATGCAGGCCGACGTGCCGAGGGGACCCAATATGGATTCCACCTCACACTATACGAACTCTAACTATTGTAATCTACTGTTAAGTATTGTAACTTTACTCTCTTATTGTAATCCGCCAATGTACAGTAACTGACTTGTCCTATATCATGTAACAATGATCTAGAGATGAAATAAATAAATAAATAAAAAAGTACTTTGAAATTTATTGCTATATTATAGTGATAAATCACTGTGTGAATGTTATGTTATTTTTTATGTTAAGTTGTTATTATTTGACATGTCCAATTGTAATTCTCTACAGCTATGGATGAAATAAATAATGATAATAATAATAAAATCACTTCATGTGCCAGCAGCACGACAGCTCACAGATGGTCCACAACACTTAGAGATGTACCAACACTGCACAACTAAAGACTGTGCTCTGGTCATATGGGATGTCCTCCAAAAGGAATTAGCAGAGATAAAACTGACAAAATATGCATTCAAATAACTACCTCCAACTGGAATACACACAAAATAACACAAGGTTGACGAACACTGTACAATATGAAACTTCATACTTTGCACCATTCATCCAATATAATTATGTGACCAAATCAAGAAGGGTGTGATGGGCAGGGTATGTAGAATGCAAGGGATAGAAGAAAATGCATACAAAATTTTCTTTGGATAACATACAGAAACATGACTACTAGGAAGACCTATTCCTAGGTGTAGATAGAAAAATAAAGTTGAAATGAACCTCAAAGAAAACATGATAGGAGGGTGCTGACTGGATTCTCTTGGCTCCACATACGGGCCAGTGCCTGACTACTGCAGACATGGTAATGAATCTTTGGGTTCCATAAAGTGGGGTATTTTGTAACCAAGTAAATATCTGTTTCTCAAGAAGTATTCTTCTCCATATAGTTGAAACCTGCCCATCTATATATGACTACACACTCAAAAGTGCCAGCTGATATTCAGAAATAGTTAAGAATTTACTTTCATAATTTCTTATGTCACTGCACTGTGTAAAATGTTCCTGTCTTACACTCAGCAAATGATGTATCCAGAATGCATGCTTCAAATCATTCTTGTTTAATTTCTTGTGCAATAACAATACACAAACTCCATTTTAAAACTGGATTTAGTCAAGCACACAAGGCTAGCCATTCCAATGAGCTGCACTGCCACTGAGATGGGCCATAAACACACTCAAGGAAAATTGTTCACTGAAACATGCCACTATGGCATTACACAAATGTTCACGGAAAAGACCACTAAGTGTATTCAGAGAAGCTACATTTGATCACTGAATATCAGAGGTGAAGAAAACGTATACTAAATTTTACCTTAATACCCTGAATACGCTTCTGACTAAATCGAAGTGTATTATTAATTTCATCCAGTCTCATTTCTGTTCGTTCCAGCTGTTCTCGCTGACGTATAAGTTCCTGCACATTAAGAAACAATATATTATAAGTGTGGCAAGAAATAGCTACTTGAAATTCAATTATCAAACGGTATGACATTTATGCAGCAAACAGTCACTTAAATGGTTGGTAAGTAAGACTCGAAAAAACCATGGATCTTAAGTCAGTCACTTGAACATAACCTAAAGCCTAAACTATAACATACCTCAGCAGCTGCCACCCCGATTTGTTCTGAATCTCGCAGTAAGCTAATAGACCTCTGAGACGACTGAAGAGTACTCTCCTCAATTGCTTTTTTCCTATCCAAAAGCTGTAATCGATTATCTTCAAGGGCACTGTTTCTCTGATGATATGAATTATTTGGCAGCATGTATCCAGAACTACCGGATTTTGAATGCCGTAAAAACGTTTCATCGTCCACATCATCATCATCTACAGAGAAGAATGGAGTATTCGGATCAGTTACATACTGTCTTCCTGCCATTTTAAAGACCTTAACACTTCCTTTCACAATACAACAGCAACCATATTGGATTTCTCAACAACTTCCTGCACACCCACGTGATGAGCGCTAGCGAATTGAATATATGAGTAATTCGACCGTTGAACAATACTCTGACCCACTGACACGACAGATGACCATTACTAAGCAACGACCCTGTAAACACTTACTTGGCAACGGATACACACAACAATAGATGAAATGCTGGAGGCATGAGGAGTAACTAAAAGTAAAGCTAACCCTGTAACAGGCCATGAAGGCCCATAGGGTTGTGAGACGTCGAGGGTCCCACATTATCTAGACAATCGGCTCAAAGATGGCGGTAAGGTTGTCAGCCCTACGCGCTTTACTCCCCAGGAAAATTAGTTATTTAATTTCTGGTACTCATTTCTGTTAAGAGGCTGAGTGAACCCCAGGGCCATAGTGCGGCCGGAAGGATTAGGTCAATTGAAAAAATCCAATGACCTCATCGGTATTTCTACCCGCGACCTTCCGACTTGTAGCAAAGTGCCTTAACCACTACACTACCGCGTGCCCCTCTTTCCAACCACACTATGGCCCTGGGGTTGACTCAGCCTCTTAACAGAAATGAGTACCTGGAATATTCTTGGGAGTAAAGGGCGGCCAGCGCGTAGGGCCGCCATCTATGAGCCGATTGTCTATAGAAAATGTGGGAACCGTTACAATTTATAACTCTATGGGCCTCCATGGCTTGTTACAGGGATAACTTTATGTTTTACTTTTTTTACCCATTGTTTTCCTTCACACAGATACTCTTATTTTAGGGGCTAGTTGAATTTTTGATCACATTACAGCATATTCACAATCTTTAACCCATCAATCTGCTATGTCACTTAACACTTCCATGCATGAACTAAAGTGAAAATGTGCCATCTTCACTTTCTGTAAGAGATTTTCCCATTCGACAAGCAAATTCAAGTACCTGGCACACCCCATTCCCATACATGACAGATAACGGGGACTTATTGTACGTTAACATCCTCAAGCCCACGCGATAGAAACTCAGTGCTACTGGCGGTGAACATAGCCGCCGTGACGTCATGAAGCATCACTGCTGCCACAGTGCCCGGATGCAACTCTATTGATACAAAATGGCTGCCATAAGTACCGAGAGCTCGGTCGGTAAGAGTGTGTGCTATCATACCACCTACCTTGTCGGTAAGAAAGCATGCTATCATACCACCAACCTTTGTGTACTGCTCCCTCCCGAAAAATCGCTGGTTCACCTAAATATCGAGAAATAATAATTGATGTAAATGAAATGTTCATATTTTAAATGCACTGGAGAAACTTTCCCCAGATAAATAAAATTGCAACCATGGCGTCTTGTACTGCAGAGGTTCTCACTTCATTGTGTGTTTCTTGTTTTTGAACTGAGTTTAACATCACTTCACTCAAAACCATCTGGAGGGGCATGAGTTAAATGATATCAAACTCAGTTCGAAAACAGAAAAAACACAACGGTGTAAGAACCTCTGCAGTGCAAGATATCAGGTTGCAACATTATTTATCAGGAGAAAGTTTCTCACCAGTGCCTGTAAAATAAGAACATTTCATTTACATCAATTCAGCACCCCCTTACTGAAATGCAATGGATATTTGAACTATAAAATATATAGAATACTTTTGTTTAGGAAAGCTGATGGTGGGTAAACTTGAAAGAAAATTCTGTTTCCATCAGAGATACTTGTATTCAACTTCATAACTTTGCTTACAACTTATACTTGAAAGTTACACAAAACATAGTTTTTCAGTTACATTAACGTGTTATAAATCATGTATAGGGAGTAATAATACTGAGGTTTCCATTGGTCATTAATTTCAGTAGTATAATGAAACTCGAGAATCTGATACACACTCTTGTTAACAAGATTAAGATTGCATTTAATAATATATGAAAAGCAATAAAATAATTGCAGAACTCTTACAAACCTCATGATCTGAAACATGCTCATGTTTTCAAATTCTATACTAAACATAATAATGTGGCCAAAATAATAAATTAACTGAACAAATATAACGAACCTTGAAAGTCTGATATATATATGACAGTTTTTTTCATTCCCGTACACACCCTCTTATGAACCGCGTCTGTCATCTGGCAGGTCGCTATTTTTAGCCAGCTACAGACTGAGCATTCTCGTTATCTCGACACATGAGAGCTACCTAAGGCGGGGTGGGTTGGTATGTCCAGCGCGGTTCACAACCGAGCGGCACCCTGTGTTGCGGCTGCCAACAGCTTTAAGCACCAATCAATTTAGATTAAAGGTAATTTCACGAAGTTAACTTTATATTCATACTTTAAATGTATCATGTATTATGCTGGTTTATTATTTTGTTCCGTTTATTGTCAGTAATCGTTAGCTTCTGTTCTGAGTTTAAAACAGTCATAACTCCATAACCGTCCAAAATTGGATACGTGTTTATATGAACTTTTTTGCTCACAAAGGCCTAGGAAATCACCTCCTGCAGTTATGCCCTAAAGTCGTGAAACACCCTGTATATGTGTGTTCAAAAGTTCAATGCTGAACACAATAATATGGCCAGCATAATGAAATTACATAATGAACCTTGAAAATCTTAAAAATATAGATGTTCACAAATCCAATGCTGAACACAAGAATATAAGCCAGCATAACAAAATATCTGAAGCAATATAATGAACCTTGAAAATCTTAAATATGTAAACGTTCAAAAGTTCAATGCTGAACACAATAATATGGCCAACATAATAAAATAACTGAAGGAATATAACGAACCTTAAAAATCTGATGTTTATATATTTATGTTCATAAGATCAATGCTGATCACAATAATATGGCCAACATAATAAAATAACTGGAGGAATATAATGAACCTTAAAAATCTGATGTTTATATATTTATGTTCATAAGATCAGTGCCAAAATAATGCAATCACTGAAGGGATATACCCACAATAACAAATTAGATGAATAAAATATGTAGACACTAATAAGTAAAACTTCCTACCTAGGAAGTAGTTAATAATGTACAAGGGGTGGGCAATCCTGGCCCTTGCACTGCGACCACAGTGATCTATTGTGCCTAAGTAGTTAATAAATTTAATTACAAAATATACAGTGAATCCTGACATTGATTCTACTCCTCGGTGTTTCATGCTGAATCAGGTAACCTGAAGATTGCAAGTCAATTATAAAGTAATGCCACTTCATTCTTACCCACACATAAACAAGAGCCATTTCAGTCAGAAAAGAATTTCTCACACAGTTCTTGATTGAAATACAATTACTTTCAGATACAGGGCAGAATGAACTCTGACCATCTTCTGACAATGATGTTCTAATATACTGGGAAGAAGGAAACAGGTCTCCAAATTAAGGAAGAGATGGAGCTCAAGATCAGATTAGGTTTCTTGTACATAATCCGACTGTATGTGACAATGTTATCAACAAATTACTCAGTACCAGAGGTTTGAGACAAGAGCATGTGAAGGCATCGTAGTTGCAGTTGCTTGACACCACGGTTACTTTCTCCAACTTATGAAACATCTATTGATGCTCATGTGAGCAATTGGAATATGTTATTCCAGTAATTCAATAATTGCTGTCTGCCAATTTCCAGGGCTGGTATGGGCAGGATATTACAAGGCAAATATGAAGAAACATCACTTTCCTAATGACTTACTGATAGGGTTCCCAGATATCCCGTTTTCCCCAGATTCTTCCATTTTTTCACCCAATTTTTGTTCCTCCATTTATTGTTTACCCAGAGTGGATAATTCTCCGGTTTTTTTTTATTTAAGTCCATTGCGAATTATATTTCATGAGTTACATATTATCATAAAATTTCTGTAATCCTTGGAAAATGACATTGTTATAGTTTCTTTCATTATGTTGCATTTCGTGAATGTTGGCAACACTTGAGGTTCTAAGCCAAAGCAGAGGTTGTTGGTGATAAGAGTATTTTTAATCCGTTCAATCTTTGCTAGAAAGTCAGTGTCAAGTTAGCAAAAATGTTTGAGGGCGAAGAAGACCCATCAAAGACTACTCCACGGAAGAAGTTGAAATTCCAGGCCAAACATAATCAAATATATCTTAAGAAATGGGAAGATATGTTTTCGTGGGTTAAGCTGGGACCAGACAAGAACCAGGCATTTTGTACATTGTGTAGGAATGATTTTAGTATTTCGCATGGTGGACAATGTGACCTGAAGTTGAAGTTGAACATGCACAATACAAGGGACATAAAATTAAAGAAAAATATAATTCTGGAAGTTCAAATAAACTTTTGAAATACTTTGTTAAATTAAAACAATAAAATAGAATATGACTACAGCGCCACATTCGAACTTGGTTTAGTGTATCATGCAGTGAAACACAACTTAATTTATTCCATTATGGACTATGGAAATAAACTTGTGTCCCATATTTTCAGTGATTCCATGATTGCTTCCAAACTTTCATGTGGATGCACTAAAGAGGAAATGATAGTGAAGTACGTTCTTGCTCCTAAAAGTATAAATGACTTTGTGTCTATTTTAGGATGTCAAGAAAATACTTCAACATTTTTTTCGCTGGCTACCGATGCATCAAACAGAAGCAATTGAAAAATGTTCCCTGTCTGCATCCAGTACTTTGACCCTTTAAAGGGAGTGCAGAATAATCTTCTAGATTTTGTTGAAAGTGCTGAGGAAACGTCTATGGCAATTACTGGTTTGGTGCTGCAGAGCTTGGAAAAGCACAACTTGGATGTAAATTATGTGTCTTCTTATTGTGCAGACAATGCCAATGCGAACTATGGAAAAACACATTCCGTATTGAACCGTGCAACGGTTCTTCTCCGTTAAGTTCCTTGGAGTGGCCTCTCCAGATACCAGGATGCAAGCCGGTCCTTTCTTCCCTGCTGACATCAGAATCACCTGTCCCCCCCCCCTCCTTANGACATCAGAATCACCTGTCCCCCCCCCCCTCCTTAGCATGATTGCGAACCATCGTGGTAAGTCAAGATAAGAGATTGTTCTCTTCTTCCCTTACATCTTCGTCTGGTGACATCGCTACGACTAAATTTGGTTTTGGAACAATTAAGTTGATGATACTGAAATTTTGTTTCGGCATGTAGCGCGGATCGAAGGGGGAGAAGCAGCCCTCACGAGCTAGTCAGGGCTGGCTGGTTCGTGAGGTAAATGTTTGAGTTTCTTGGGCCAAACTGCAAGTAAGTGACTTACTGGATTTGTGCACACCGTAAGGCGTATTGGTTTTGGTTGTACACGCCGTGTGGCGTGGTTTAGTTGATTTGCTGCACCGCGAGTGTGGTGGAATTTTGGTTTTGGTTAGAGGTTATAACAACCAGTAACTGCCCTTCAGGCGTGGTTCACCTGTTTACTCGGGTTATCAATGTACTTCCTTGTGTTAGGAAAAGTTAATTGAGTACATGTGTACTGGATGCTTTTGGATACGCCATGAGGCATGGCACAGTTGATTTGGTGCGCCGCCAGGTGCAGTGTAATTCTGCTTCAGTCAGCCATTGTATGTAATAACCAGTAACTGCCCCTCAGACATGTTTTATTTGTACACTCAGGTTATCAATATATTTCCATGTTTTAGGAAAGTGTTTGAGTATATGTACACTGTGTCGCCATATGTTCCATACTAGCTCCTGCCTAGGCGATCCGCCCAGCTTGGCCTGTCATACTGACCTGGGTTTTCCTCTCTCGAGATCCCTTACCCAATCTTAGGGAGGCATACTGCACCACGCCAAGAAGCAAGTCATTTCTTACGAGCCTGTATAGACGGGGGACACGGCTCAGTATATCAGTTGCTGAGAAGTAAAAACCCAAATTTACTGAAAGCTAATTGCTCTAATCATGTCATACATAACACAATTAAGTTTGCAATTGACAGATTTGAGGCTGATGTTGAAAGTGTAGTCTTAAAGATATATAATCACTTCTATGTCTGCCAAAAGAAGAGAAGAGTTAAAATCATTCTTTGAATTTCTGAATTTGGAGTGGACTGAGATTTTGAGGCATGTTCCAACTAGGTGGCTGTCAGTAACACCAGCCATTTCTCAACTGCTTCAGAACTGGGAAGCAATGAAAAGTTAGTTCAATAGTATTCCCAACTGTCCAAAATTATTATCTAACATTTTCATGAAAGATGACCCAGAGGAAGCAGTGCTACCTGAATTCTACTTTAATTTCTTAAGTAATATTGGAAGTCAGCTGGAAATGGTAGATAAAACATTGGAAAGATCTGACTTAAGTGTACCAGAGACTTACAAACAAATGAAACTTCTCAGTTCTAAAATCCAGCAGAGAAGGAAAGACAACTTTTTGGTAGCAAAGCAAAAGAACTCATTAATGGATTGTCTATGCCATTACAGAAAAAGGTTACTGAAGACCTGAACAGCTTTTATAGCAATATGCTTCAGTATCTGCAAAAAAGATATGATGTGACAGATGACAATCCCTATGCATCCCTTGCAGCATTTTCTCTACAGGAAGGGATTGAGTTCAAAGATTTTGAAAAAGCCATAGGAGTGTTTCAGCTAAGTGAAAATGCTTGCCTTGATGACCTGTACGAGTTTAGCAGCCATCGAGATTACCTCTACAACAGTGTGAACAGATATGGTGATTATGTAGCAAACTGGCTTACGTTTTTTTCTTCAGTACCTGAGCATGATGTATCAAATATTTCCAAAGTGGTAG
>NW_019735468.1:1376039-1430015 GCF_002891405.2 Cryptotermes secundus | reverse complement strand
GGGACGCGGGGGGGGGGGGGGGTTGAGATCGGGCTCCAGCCAAACAACATGAACAAGGAAACAGGGTTCAGTCTCAACAAGTCATGGAAGCCTCTCATCTCTTCCCTCAAGAGAAATCCAACAAGCAACACCAGTCCTTCGTCATGTCATTGACGTCAGTAGCCTGTCCCCTGTAATCATGTCACTGACGTCAGTAGCCTGTCCCCAGCCAACCGGTTCTTCTTGTCTAACCGCAACCTCCAAGTGCTATTGACCTCAAGTTTCCTGGATTCACTGGCCTTCCCCCCACCTCCCTTAGCACACAACACCATATGGCCTTAATCGCTCTCCACTGCTCCTATTGGTCCGCTATCCCAACCCCCCCCCGCCTACTTCGCCTTTCACTTCCGAATCATTACAGCTATTGCTCTCTGCATTCACAAGCCATTCATCTGCTCTGAAGATGGAGGCGATACATTCCTCCGAAACATCAGCCAAAACGAAGAATACAAGGCACCAAAACCCAGAAGACGACTTTCTTGGTAGGATTTTTGTTTAGCATCCCTGGCTCAAATGCTTTTGCGGAGTCAATCTTTTCATTCATGAAAAGTAAGTGGAGTGATACAAGAAACAGATGCTCAACAGATTTAATCAAGGCAGAATTCCAGGTGACAGTGAACTATGAAAGCAAGTCCTGTTCAGAATTTTATAAAGTTTCAAAGGGTGATGTTCAATTATTAAAAAGTGCTAAGAGTTCAGTGAAATACAATTAACAGAATCTGATCGACCAGCCCTTGAAAGTTATAAATATGTAGTATTTAATATTTGTGTGTTCTACAAAGTAATACAAGGTAATATTTTGTGCACTCTATAAATATGTAATAGGGCTACGTAATATTTGTTTTGTTCTATAAATGTGTAATACAGATGTGTAGTAGCATTTTCTAAGTTATGTAGTATGTTGATTATGTATATTTTATAGCCTATTAGTTGTGAAAAATGTCGTTATAAACAAGCAACAAGACATCACTCCTTTTTTTATTTTACAAAATCTGGCAACCCTACTTACTGATGTGTCAGTAGCTTAATCTTCCTCTTTGTGGCCCTCTGCCTGGCTGCTTCAGTCATCAACCTGTTTGTTCACTTACACCACCAAGGAATGTAAATTCTTGTGAGACATCTCACAAAACCCCATTCTGTGAAGGAGGAGATTGAAGAAAGGCGGGTTTACCATCCTTGAGGAAGACTGAACTATTTACCCCATAATTGCCCTTTTCCAGTGCTCTATTTTGGGACTGTTATCGTTGAGCGGACAATGCAGCGTTTTCCAAGGGTCAACACACGTTCCACCATTGAAACTATCAAAGAGGTTGCCAAACTCCTCAACAAACACAGCTGTCACCAAGTATTCACTGCAGCACCCACCTGAAAGAACATTAAAAAGGAAGGTAATGAGCTACCTCACATAATGGACTGTCATACTTCTTCAGACTGGAAAATAACATACTTTGCTAAGGACTGCCATAAAAATTTGTGAATTTGATTACTTTTTCCCTCATAGGGAAGACTTTGCCATCTCTTTCTCTCATAAATCAATATCACTGATAGTGTGTTCTGCTTTTCAGATAATTTTAATTACCCTAAAAACATCAATATTATGACATATTCCATGTAACCTGTATATTGATATACAGTTTTGTAATAAATGATGAAAATGATGTTTGTTTGAGAACTGGGTTCTGGGGATAATAATTTTGAAAACTAGAGGAATGATGATAACAAATCAAAACCTGATTCAGGAGGTACACATTCTAAATTTTGGGGTTATGTTGAATAAATTGAACACAGACATACACTAAACTTAATTTACTCATTGGATTATGCAACACATAAGAAAGTAATTACACCATGAATTAAAACAGACATACCGTGCTGCATCCCTTGGAAAGCTAAAGAATCTGATGCCTTGCTTGCTGGAAGAAATACCCCAACAGCTGCAAAAGTTTTTGTTTTCATGTTTATACTGCAAGAAGCAATACAAAAATTATAACACCATCCGGCACTCTTAGAACTCCTTCACATTCTACAGACAATCTTTGGGATAAACCAAAAGTTGAAGATCATGTCATAAAACAAATATCGTTCAGATGACAGTTCATGATAACCTCAAAAATTTTAGGCTTGAAAGAATTCTATGTGTTTCTAATTTAATTTGTGGTTGTAAGCATAACATTCATATACACAAATAATATGTTTACTATGGAGATGTAACTTCGTTCGCAAATGTCTACTTCCGTTCCGCAACCACATCAAATCAAAATTCATGCTTACCAATTTGTATATAATGAACCACCACAACCACATATAATTGCAGGAATTCAAATTGGTTTGTGTAAGCTCTCTGATTGGTCGAGATCTGTGTGTAGAATCTACATCCACACAGAGGCAGTAGTTACTGTGTTTCCCTTTCTCCTATCTCAGTTGCACCCCCCTGCTCTGCAAGGAAGCAGAGGATATCGACTCAGCCTCTAACAAAAATGAGTACAAGGAATTAATTAAATAATTTTCCTGGGGACTAAAGCGCAGCCAGCATGTAAGGCTGACAGCCTTACCGCCATCTTTGAGCCGATTGTCTAGATGATGTGGGAACCTCAACATCTGTTACAGGAATAACTTTACTTTTTTTACTATATGTGTAGTAAACTACAGTGTGTGTGAATTAGTGATACCACTATAGTTGCGTGTAGTTACGATCACTAAGAGTTCAACAAATGCAATTACCAGTCACTAATACACATGGCAATATACAGTTTTAGTTCAGGTTTAGTTATGTTGGATCTGAGGTCTTCACAGTGGTGATTATGAAGAGCTCTGTCCCCTAGGATATAATGCCATTTAACCAGATGAAAATCAACTGACATTTCAGATGAACATGTCAACTCCATCTTCAGGGTTGAAGAATAACCAAGATGGAGGTGACATGTTACTCCAAAACATCAGTTGATTTTCAGTGACCTACATAGTGTTATACTCCACACGATATAACTCTTCATAGGTTCTATGTTAGAATATTTCATGTCAATAAATTAAGACATTTTGTTTCGTTTTCATTACCCAATTTAATATCTGAATTCACAGCATAGTTCAGTCACAAATAAAAGGACCCAAGCCAAATTCTTCAGTTTCTCTTTCCAGGTTTGTAATGAGGATACTGTGAAACTGTAATATTTGAAACCTTAATTCATGATAGATTACAAACAGGAAATGGCGAAATTCATTCTTCCCCCAAGGAAGTGAGAATCGGCTTCATGAATGACACTTAAAAAGGTATCCCACTAAAATAATTGGAGTATACATCTACTCTCAATGTGTTGACAACTGAGAACAGAAGTCTCAATTTCATACCAATTACAAGTCACTGGACACATAAATAAGTAGTAGAAACACATCAAGCAGTCCAATAACTAATTTCATGGCAGTAAGTGAAAGAGTTGTCTTTACATGTTTCAGGCACTGTTGGCTATCACACAACGTATAGCCAACACTTAGCAACTACTTTATATCTGCTGCTGCATAAACAGCCTGTTATTACAGTATCAATGAAGGACTTTTAATAGTTACAGAGATTAAGACTGAACACTTAAAGCAAGTTGTGAATATCAACAATATTCAGAATGAAATAATACATATACTGAAAACAGAACTGCTTCCAATTTGACAAAAACACTTGCCATGGGTGCCCAAATATCAGCAATAATAGCAAAAATATTTATACAGACTATGGAACATACTTATAATATATAACAAAGACAAAACAAACATCGAACAGACATTTTGAATATATAAAAAAAAACATGTTCATATACATGCTTTGGCATTATACTCCATCTTCTAGCACTGAAAGTATGGTGTAAATTGGGATTTACCTGTATTATATAGTTTAACAATGCTTCTATAGGAGTCGGGATAGTGTAGTTGGGACAGCTGGCTACAGACTGAACGACCAAGGAGTCAGAGTTCGAGTCCTGGTAGGGTCAAGAATTTTCTCTTCTCCACGTTGTCCAGATCGGCTCTGGGGTCCACCCAATCTCCTATCCAATGGGTGCTGAGGGCTCTCTACATGGGGGGAGGGTAAAATGGCCAGAGCATGAAGCTAACCACTCACCTCCAGCTAATGCCGAGGTCAAGAAAATGTGGATCTATACATCCACTCCCCCATACACCTTCATGGTGTAATGCTTAATTAGTTAAACACTGGGGCAACTTTACCTTACAATGCTTCTATACCAAACATGTCCATACTTCATGCAGCAAGAAAACTAACACGTCAGAATACCACACCTCACTATACACTTATTATACATAATTTCGAAACCCATATCAGATTCGTGGTTTCTTGGGAAGTGAGCCAAATGCTGATATAACTGTTCCCTTTGTACCTGTAACACTTGTTGTCAATGATGGTTGCTGTAACAGTCCGGCTGGTTTCAGTATATGACCAGCCTGTGTACCTCCTGCCATGTTAGCTGCCACCATTGTTCCAACCTGATCCCACTTTGACTTCCGTCGTTTAGCATCATCTTCTGCTCCTGAGCCACTACCTGGTCGCTTAGCTGTACCTGATACAAACTCAACTTTTGTTTTATCTTTCCGTTCCTTCTCACGTCGATCCATCTCTGCTTTTTGAACACGAGCTAGTTCTTCATAAAATGATTCTTTTCCCCACCGTAAAGGATCATAAGTGTGGGCTGGATAATTTGTCCCCAATTCATTTATACTACAAAACTGAATCAATTTCTCATAAATGCTTGGATTACGGAACTCTTTGCGCTGCTGTATCACATGATTCATGTCCAACCCATCTGATTGCATCCTTTCATACAAATGACTTATCTTGTCTTGACACACATTTGAACAAAGGCCTGTTGGTTCTGGAGGAAGATGGACACCATCTGAAGGATCCCCTTCACTACCTACTGACTTCTGCCTTTCTTGCTCTGCACCTTCACCTGGGGTTCCTTCATCATCTGAAATAACCGTATCATCATGGTATGAGACTAACCGTGGAGGCACTACAGGAACTGGTGGTGTTGTAATATTAGATATATTGGGATCTGCGCTACTATCATCATTTGGTGATTTCTCGTTATCATCCACAACACCATCCTCTTCACCTTCAGAATCTGTGTAAGTGGCAGTAAGAGATGCAAGAGCAAAGCTCTGGCTAGACATTTTGTAACACAACTCTGTTCACAGTCTACCTCCAATGTGACTGCAACTCTAATGACAACAGGGCTTCAACACCAAGACACCCTCTGCAATTGTACCATATGGAAACCTGAAAAGAAAAACAGATTCAGAAAACAATGCTTAATAGTTACAAAGCCTGCGGGGAACAAAAAAAAAAAGGTTCACAAAGCATTTAAAACCTTGATTTCCTTTGTGGATAATTTTACGTTGCTACCAGTATCTCCCCTATATAGCACAGCACCGATGATTGATTGGTTAAGGAGAGTTGGAAAGGATTTTAAAGGAAGTGGTGGTTGCTTAATCGAGAAACTATCTTGGAACTTTCCTCGTGGTACTGAAGAAAATCATGAGTAACTTCCCTGAGGATAACCAGTGTGCCCTTCCGAAATTCGAGTCATGTACCTCGTACATACAACAAAGGGGCATTAGCGGTACACCTACCTGCTTTACGATCTTCCATACATTAACAGGTCATTTCTCACAATTTACTTTATAATATGGAAGCCACGATTTTATACACAACTGTTTAAACCAGTTAATTCGATACTAGAAACACCCACTACCACGTAAATAACTGTACACTGGGTAACAGACTGCACATAACTCACACCCAAACTTCTCCTCTCGAAATTAGCGTTTGGGGCGAACGAGTACTTCGATCGCTTCGATGGCTTCGATAGCCATTAGCAATGCTACCAACACAGTCTCTCTTCTCCTACTTCTGCCCGTTTTTCTCCGTGTAAAGGCGCAATCAATGTAATGAAATTGCACAACGTGAATGGTACTTTAAATTCAATTCTCTTTACGCGTGTAGTAATAACTCAAAAATACGAAGTGATAATTAAATTTACCTTACTATATTGTACATAGGCTAGACTACTTCTAGCATTTGATACATTATATTGTACACGTTTGGAATAGGCACTTCCACGATAATACAATAACAGCGGGCCGTTGCGTAGACAGTGCCGAAACAACGAACGCGTTTCATTTCATTTCATTTCATTTCGTGTCCATGGATCATTATACATGATATGACATGTCATTCTTGTGTAGTTATAGTATAATAAGTTTCATGATGTTACTATNGTGTGTTAAGCTAAGCTCAATTGTTCTTACTTTTAAATTATTATATGATCCTAATGTGAACTAAGTCTTGTCCACATAGGAGAGGAACTCATCTATGCTATAAAAGCAATGTTTTAATAGAAATGTTTTCAAAGTAATTTTAAATTTACATAGTGCTGGTATCTCATTCCCCGGAGATGAACAACAGAAGGCCGTTGAGTAACAACGGATGAGACGAAACTCGTTACCAGTGTATAAGGAGCATTCCCAAAGCAACGGATTGCCGAACACATGGGATCGAAACGATCGAAACTTGGCGAGGGGTGTCCTCTACTGAGTCCGCAGAACACCCTCATTCTCTGCATGCTCTCAGGACAAAGTGTCCAACATAGGAAATATTCAAAACATGAATCTGCAACTATCAGCAACACTGTATGTGTTTTAAATCAAACAGAAACAGCTGAATCATTGCTGCAAAATGTGAAGAAAAAAAGTTTCAGTACAAAACTGACTTTGTTGCACCTAGATGTACAGTTTTACATGTTGTATAGCATGGATTTGAAGCATAGTTCCTCATTCTAATACAAAGAACTAGCACTTAGCACTGATGGATGTTACAGAGAAGTTTAAAAAGTAGGAACTTGTATAAACTGACTAACGACAGGATCCAATGGTAGGGTTTTTGAGATGAAAATGAACGTGCAGGTCCACAAGGTACAAATGTACACATGTTATTACTATCATGTATGTACAAAGTTTTTGACTTGATACAAGTGTGCACAAAATTGTTCAGTGTTTCAAAGATGTATATTTTCATAATGTTGGTACATAACTGAATGGAACAAAAATGAAACTGATAACAGACTCTTCAGATTTGCATTACAGTTTCACATTTTCAGCTCTTGTGCTGTGGCAGACATTCAGATAACAAACACATTCAATCATTCTGGAGTTATGATTATATCAAGCCACCGTAAACAAGTGCTTTAATATTTCAAAATTGTTTACCTGTTCCTTTGTTCCATGAGCTGCATGTTTTATGTACCCCCAATAAGAAAGTCAAGGGGCATAAAATCCAAGGACAAATTAAATTAGGCTGAACAAAACTGCTAAAAGAGGGCAGTAAATCTTGTTGAAAAACTTCAACTTTCTCTCTGACAGTGGTCCTAGTTACTGACAGCAGCATTAAACACACTACAAAATAAACAATCCCTTCCTGTGGAATGACCATGTTTTCAACCATACCCAGGTAAATGGTCCCCTCTATGGTAGTCTCAGGTAAGAGATAGTAGTTTAGGTCAAGACACAATGTTGTATCAAGCATTGCACAAGTTCTACGTGTGTGTCACCATTTTAGCTTTTGTTTCATTAAATTTATCATGGTTACAAAAATGTAACTTTGAAATGCTACATATATTTTATAAACATTCTGTGTTTAGGACAAAATTTGTCCAACATGAAATTATGACAATAGTTAAACTCAAACTTTCAAAATTTTTATTAGCACTGAAAACTGTACGCAAATTCTGCTTTCTGTATCTTACAGTACATAGGAGATGGACAAAAATATGGAAACACCCCATGAAATGCATGCCTGAATTGAAGTGTTTATTTTAGCAACGTCTGTAGGTGACGTCGTATCTGCCCAATACCACTACCTGTACAACCTCCGCAATATGTTGCAAGCTCTTCATTTGTTGTCAATATAGTGTTCTGTGCAGTTGTTAGCGCATCATGTCAGAGCTAACAGAATTTGAACGTGGGCAAATTGTTGGGGCCTGTATGGTGGGTGCTTCTGTAACCAAGGTAGCCGAGCTTTTTGGTGTGTCGCGAGGCACAGTACCCAAGATTATGACCACATAATACAGAAGAAATGTGTTGAGTGATCGAGACACACGAACATTGTGTAGGATTGTGACAAAAAATAAGACTGCAAAAGTGACTGCTGAACTGAATGTCACGCTCCTAAACCCTGTCAGCACTAAAACAGTAAGAAGGGAACTCCACAAGCAGGGTATTTTTGGACGAGCTGCAATTCCAAAGACACTCATCAGTGATCAAAATGTCACTAAGAGGAGACCGTGGTGCCAAAGTCATAGATCCTGGACTATGGTCAATTGGTCGGATGAGTCCACCTTCACACTGATTCCGACTTCTGGCTAAGTTTACGTCTGGAGAACGCCATCCCAAGCTTACGATCCAGATTGTTTGCTGCCAAGAGTGAAACATGGCAGGGGTTCAATCATCATGGTATGGGCAGCCATATCGTGGTATTCTGTCGGACCCATCATTACCCTGCAAAGTCACATAACTGCCAATGACTATATGACCATTTTGGGCGACCAGGTCCATTCCATGGTGCAAACTTTGTTTCACAAAGGTGATGCAATTTACCAAGAAGACAATGCCCATGTTCACACAGCTCACATCATCCAGGACTGGTTTTCTGAGCATGAAGATGAAGTGTCACGTTTGCCATGGACCCCACAATCGCCGGATATCAATATTATTGAGCCTTTGTGGTCTGTTTTGGAGAGCAATCTGTGTGTGCGCCATGCACCTCCATCAACGTTAGCAGAACTTGGCAATGTTTTGCAGGAAGAATGGTACAAGATTCCCTTGCAAATCATACAGGACCTCTATTTATCCATTCCAAGGAGACTGCATGCAGTTCTACAAGCCAGAGGTTGTCCTACACCATATTAGTCATGATAATGTGTTTTTTTTTTTGTTGGGTGTTTCCATATTTTTGTCCATCCCCTGTATAAATTCTACAATAATTATAAATTTTCTGAGTCTATAAACATACTTTATTTCAGTTACTGTACAAAGCTGAAACAACGTTTTTTGTACACATATATTTCCATTTAAATGTAACTTATAATCTAGTCACCCTTCTTCCTAACTACATGTTTTGTCCGCTTACAACGATCATCAGGTGTTGTATATCTTGCTAAAACTGTTGCATTGTATGTCAAAATATCTACACACAACAACCACTTCACAACATAACTAGTCTAGCAGCATGGAGAAACTTATAGCCAATGGTGCATACATACCAAAACTGATAACACTACATCGACATCCTTACAAACTGCACAAATAACACAAATACCGACACCACAACGAGAATGCAGTACAATTAAATCCAAAATGAGAAATACTCAAATAGTTTTTAAACAAGTGGACAATAACCACAATGAAAAACATTAAGATGTTAATTAATTTTAATTAAAGGTTAATTCATTTTAATTAGACAATATTGCATTCACACACAATACATCATTTTGACATACAGTGCATCAGTTTTAGCAAGACAGACAAACACCTGATGATGGCCATATGTGGCTGAAGCATGTAGTGAGGAAGAAGGGTGGCTCGATAACAAGTTGCATTTAAGACGGATACATACGTGTAAAAAAAGATATATTAATGGAACACGATGCTCAAGTACAATATTATTGAACAAGTTATTCACAGACGGTAGAGAAATTTAGAAGCACAGATGTCGCTGTTGCTGCTGCTGCTGCTGCTGCTGCTGTCCATACCTACGTTGCATTTCTTCCTCCATTGCTGCTAACTGCTGTTGGTCCTGTGCTGAAGTCATCTGTTCCATAAGGTCATGATTATATGTTGAATGAAGCATAAGAGCTAATACACCAGCTCTGCTTGCCATCAAGTGACGTATCTGTCGCTCTTGCTCAATTAATTCGTCTATCTTCAGCCACTATAATAAGAGCAGAAACATATATCTTTCATTGTGCTCAAGGACCATTTGTCCATTACTAAGATACAGTCTGTGCCAAAAATGCAGTACTGAAACTTGCGCATCTCGAACATAAATGTGCATTTGTCAACAGGGCATAGCTCCAGCTTCATGTGTTCCCAGTAGTGAAAAGGAAGTTGTGTTGTGCAGTTGTTGGAAATGGGTCTCTCAATGGAGAAAAAAGTATTCATAGTTGAGCATTATTTCCGCTCATACGAAAGTGGTCACCAGACAACTCGCTTCCTTGGGTTTTAGCGGCCAGATGTTATCGTCCAGAAACCGCTACATAGTGCACGTATAACGATATGGTGTGCCATCTCAGCACACAGTATATTAGGCCCTTATTTCATTTAGGATGAGGAAGGCAAGGCTCGTACTGTCACCCAAGAACACTACAGGGACATGGTGATCAGACCATTTCTTCAGGATTTGAGAAGGTTCTGTCGTGCAAGGGGCCTTCACATGAATAGAGTGGTATCAAGAGGACATCTTTTCATTTCAGTACCGTATATTTTGGTGTATCTCTCCCCTTTTTATTATATTTTTAAGTTAATGGCACAGGAGTTTCTACCTTTTCACTAATTACAGATTTGGCTGCATCCTTGAACAAGAGGTGAGAACTGCCCAGGGAACTAGAAAAAGTTTCATACACTTAATGTAAAAAACTTATGTAAATAATTCTAGTCTTTATTTTATTATTACCTTCCCTGTGACATTTTTGTTTTCAGTGAGTATTGTTAGAGCCTATGACTGTTTTCAATAAATCTGCAATTACTCTACTATGTGAGGACTGTATCCTCATTATCTGTAACTCAATCAAGCCAGAGGTATACAAACACAAAAATATACACAGCTCAGTAATATTCTACAAACAAAAACCATCAGCTCAGCAATTTCTAGAACATTGCAAAAAAAGGTCTTGATGTTTCAATCAAACAGGAGAAAAACACAGGCCAAGTGATGTGACCCCATTTCACCCCATTCCTGCAACCATACACTATCCCAGTATTTCCCTGTTAAAGGTAAAGGTAAATTTATGCCTGGACTTAATTAATCACCATACCAGGATGATGTATAGCAGCGTGGAGGTATGGCTCCACCATTCTTGACTTTGGAACAAGATGGAGGTGACTGGTAGGCATTATGCTCCAGTCACTTTACCGCCAGGGACACACGTGCCAGTACCCAGTGTATAAAAGGCTCAGTGGGTCCCAGATCTGGTCTGGATGTTATGAAGAAGAAAAAATCTTTTGCCCCTGCTCAGAATTGAACCCACATTCCTTGGTTATCCAGCCTGTATCCCAGTTGCTATACTAACTGATCTAGTACTTTCCTGCTTCTCAGGATATACAAAAAGGTAGCATCAGAAGCAATACAGCAACATACTTTACCTGCCTTACTCTCTCCATGTCAATCTCAGCCCTTCTCAGCTTTTCCCAGCAGTAGTGCTTCAAGCAGCTTTTCTTGGGAGCTCGGCAGAATTCCCCAGTGAGGTCAAACACATTGGTCACCAGTGGACAGCCACATACCTGAGAACAGACAACTGAGAAACTAATATCTGAAACTTAATAAATTAGTGTCAAAGGCCAGCAAAAATCATAGGAAAATTCATGCAGTCCCTCTCATTAATAGGACCAATTGGTCTGTTGTGAATACTGCAAAATGGAATCTTTCCATCATACAGTGAATCTTCATAAACCTTCTTTTCCTCTTGGTCAATACTTTAAAAGGCTTCTGTGGAGGGTTTTATTAAAATTCATTCTTTTTAAAAAGCTCTTTCTGATTTATTGTAAATATACAGGACATGATGTACTGCCACACCTTCAATTGCCTCTCCTACTCAAAAGTCATTCTCATCATTTTTGGCATACCAGTTTCAATTAAGGGTCAAGATTTGGAAGAATTTTACTTATTTATGGTTTATTTAACAACGCTTTCAGCAGCTCAGGTTACATAGTGCTGCATTACAGGATCAACAGCAAATAACAAACTGTAAAGTATATGGGACAAAGTGGCGATGGAAGTATCTGATGTACACCCTGGCATTTATTTAGGACTTGTGAAAACTATGAGAAACCTACGTTGGGCTATCCACTCTCTGGATGGAGACTTGAACCAGGACCTCCTCAACGTTTTGGCATGGAAGAACAAACAATATCAGTCCAATGGAAATGGGGGCACATAATCTGCCCAGAGTGTTTAAAGGCAGTATGTACCCACCACATATTAGTTACTGAAAAAAATGTTGGGCAATGGCAACAGTAACACAAAATAAATGTGTTCCTTTGTACCATTTAAAGCAAAACAACCCACACAATGAACTTCAAGGTTTGTTCTACTTAATTAAAAGATAAAGTTTGCACCCAAAATTGTGCCACTTGTATCTCCACAGAATAATGAGTGAAATAAGGAACCTAGAAGCAAAACAGAAGTGCTTGGATGTCTGGACATATAAATCTTGCAGCTGTTCTACAAAATGTCTGTTGTTCAAAACAGTTTTGCACAGCACATTTCATGTACAGCATCTTCCATCCATTTCCCAGAGTCTCAGGTTCTTACCTGTCACATTTGCTGATACAGTGCTACCTTGTTCTACAATAGCTTATGTCATTCGGGAACTGACAGCCTTTCATATAAGTCCTCAGTGGTCCTTGTGCCTTTCATAGCTTATACAGAAATTTATTCAGTAAGTAAAATGTAAAGTAAAGCTATCCCTGTACCAGGCTGTGAAGGCCCATAGGGTTGTGAGACGTTGAGGGTCCCACATTGTCTAGATAGTCTGCTCAAAGATGGCAGTAAGGTTGTCAGCCTTACACGCCAGCTGCGCTTTACTCCCCAGGAAAATTATTTATTTAATTCCTGGTACTCATTTCTGTTAGAGGCTGAGTGAACCCCAGGGCCATAGTGCGGCCGGAAGGATTAGGTCAACTGAAAAAAATCCAATGACCTCATCGGTATTTGAACTCGCAACCTTCTGACTTGTAGCATACTATGCTACCGCGTGCCCCCGAAATTTATTCAGTAATGACATCAAACTTGTTGAAGAATACCATCTTCTGGGATGTGGCACCACATTCTAATGCTGGCTCCTTGCTCACGGATTTTTCTACCTGAAGATGGAGGCGATACGTTCCTCCAAAACGTCAGTTCACAACAGATCTACATGGCGCCACAGCACAGAAGATGGCATTCTTCATAGTCACCGCTGTGAAAACCTCAAATCTTACATCAGACTTCTTATTCATACCGCATATAAACAACAGGTGCTGAGCTGTCACTTGTGCATGTACTGTCATCCAATGCTACAGAAAAGTATACACACATTTGATCTATACCATTCAATCATTTGTCTGGGAATTTTATCTGCTGTGGTGTAACCTACCCTGCATAGTTTTTCTCAGCCACGTAACTCTTAAATGTTTTAAAATGCAATTAATATTATACTGTATGTGCATAATACTGCACAGAATTTGGTATACAAAAGGCCATAAAATACCCTTTATTTGCATGCTTAGGCTTGTAAATGCTTTGTGCCATTTTACAAAAACTCACAAACATAAAGTGATCTCAACTTACCACCTGAGCACATGCAATGAACAGGACAGATGGCAGGTATTATAATGTGTGTCTCTTGTATAGTGTAACCTTTCTAGACAACACAATTCCAACTGATACAATAGCAATAGTTCAACCTCTCTATCTCTTCAGATCCACAAGCTATGTGAAATTGAAATCAGGGACTGTAATGGTGCATCATACGCATTATGTTGTCACCGGACTATGATGGAATGTTCTGTAAAATCCACTGAAAGAGGTAAATCAATGTTCATATCTTCCATGCAACATATCATTTTTTATCTATACGAATTTACATTTTCAAATGCTGTTCTGTTTTCTGGGCAATCTGTTTCAGCTAAATGCACCATATACTGTTTCATGGATTCAATGTCTGAAAACAGTTTATTGTGCTTACTTATGTTATATGTCATTAATGAACTTGTTTCAATTGCTACTTCTTTCTTTCTGCTGATTTCTAACATATTCTTTTCCTTCTGAAGTTTCTTACCATTTACAATGTCACCATACTTTCAGATTTACTATTGCTATTATCACTGTTGTAGCATAACGTATCAAACTTCGTATCAACATTCATTCATGGAACAAACTTCATTTGCCCTTGCACCAAAACCATCCAACAAAACCTCCTCACCTCTGTGTCATTCACTTTAGGGTCTTTACTATGCTCAGGACAGAGAACACGGAGACGCTTACAATATGTGCGGCTTGAGGGGTTGTAATAGTCACAGAACATGTTATTTCCCTCAATACGTGTCTTGTATATTGAGCCGAACGATGACTGACTTTCATACTGAAAAAAAAAGAAAAACAGAAATAGTTGGTAGGTTATTTAATGATTCTATATTAGTGACAGACATTATGTAATCTAAGAATGTTTATGAAAGGTTAAATGGGAATAACATGGATTTGCACACAGCACACAGTAATACTAGTGCAAGCACTCTCACTTACTCATATTTTTATTTGTTAAAAATAAGCATAGAAAGAAGCACGTAAGTAGTTCTGAACACATCCCTTAAAAGACTACCTACCACAATGCACAGATTTCAGGTCCTTATCCTATCACTGCTATTACAGTTGTTTTATTTCATTTCTGTGATGAACTTGTTACTTAACCTTTAAGAGATGGGCTATTTAAATTGTGGTAGTTGTAGCAGGCCGGAGGAGGATTAAATTTGTGATCATGTTACTAAGAAGGCTGTAACTTATACAATTTTTGTGGTAAACGAACGAAATTAACCTTGCTTTTATCTAGAAAGAATACAGAATCAGATATTGTAATTGATAGATCTTAAAATCTGTAAAAATTCTTACACTGATTCCTTTTTTTTTTTAAAGCGTTTGCCTAGAATTATGCTTACACCTCCTGCACAATATGTTTCAGCAGTATAAATGTTGGCTCCTGGTTTATCAGTTACAGGGAGGGGAAGTTTATATTTGTTTCTGCTGAATCATATTCTCAGATTACAAACGTTGCCGGTTACTTAGTACATTCTTGTGACGTTACATCAGAGGATTCTGTAGTTCACATTGTACACTGACCTGAGTCCTCTCTACCTACTTTCAATGACCTCAATTCCTTTGGAAGAAGATGAAACTGAAAGGCAGTTGTGTGATACAGATTCAGACTGTGGTACAGATGATTTTGACAGTGGTCACAACGGAAGCTCCGAAAGTCAAGTCAACGAAGAACCATTATCTTCGTCAACAACCTGGTGACCACCACACCAGCATCACGGGAGGGGTGTGAATAATTTTCCCGGTGGAGCAGTGGAGATAAATCTCAATTAAGTTCCACACGTAAATAAGGATTCCGCCCCACTCTGCATTTTCATGCTTTACTTTGCAGGAATTATCCAGCTGTTGGTGGAAGAGAGTAACAGATATTATCACCAGAACCAAGACAGACTTGAAGACGGACCTTCTCTGCACCCTGATGTAATCAACTCCGAGATGTTTCTGTTTCTAGGAATCATCATTCAAATAGGACATAATATAAGGGACAGACTAGAGGACTTCTGGTCAACTGCTGAGCAATTTTGCATGCCTTTCTACAGCAACACAATGAAACGTCACTGTTTTCTTCATATTCTTTGTTTCATTCATTTTGCAGATAACAATACAGAAATTGACAGGAATGCCAACAGTCATGACTGACTATGGAAAATTCGGACCATCTTCAATACTCTAAATGACGCATATCAAAATTATTATAATCCTTCTGAACATTTCTCTGTTGATGAAATAATTGTCAAATTCAAAGGGAGGGTGGTTTTCAGACAGTACATTCCTAAGAAACACAAATGTTTCGGAATCAAAATCTACAAACTCTGTGATGATGCTGGGTATACTTATGACATGAAGGTTTACTTAGGGAAAGACAGGACACATGCTACGGTTAGGGACCTCTGCAGAAGGGTTGAGGGAGTAGGCCACAAACTGTACATGGACAATTTCTTTTCATCACCAGACTTGTTTCATGAACTAACGACGAAGAAAATAAGTTGCTGTGGGAAATTCAGACCGAATCGGAAGGGCTTGCTTCGACTTTCGCAACAGACAACTTCAATTGAAGAAAGGTGACATTCGGGTTAGCGTGAGAGGGGACATGACGGCACTAGTTTGGAAGGATAAACGTGACATTCATATGTTGACAAACATGCACTCTCCTCCAGCAGAAGCAATTTCTGTGATGAGCATGGAAATGCCATCATACCAGCAATTGTTGAGGATTACAACAAGCACATAGGATACATCGACAAGGCAGACAAAATGACAAACAGCTATTCCATCAGTGGTCATACCTGGAAATGGACAAACAAATTGTTCTTCCATTTCCTGGATCTGATGATTCTGAACAGTTTCATCATANCCTCTGCAGAAGGGTTGAGGGAGTAGGCCACAAACTGTACATGGACAATTTCTTTTCATCACCAGACTTGTTTCATGAACTAATGACGAAGAAAATAAGTTACTGTGGGAAATTCAGACCAAATTGGAAGGGCTTGCTTCAAGACTTTCGCAACAGACAACTTCGATTGAAGAAAGGTGACATTCGGGTTATGGTCAGAGGGGACATGACAGCACTAGTTTGGAAGGATAAACGTGACACTGATATGTTGACAAACATGCACTCTCCTCCAGCAGAAGCAATTTCTGTGATGAGCATGGAAATGCCATCATACCAGCAATTGTTGAGGATTACAACAAGCACATAGGATACATCGACAAGGCAGACAAAATGACAAACAGCTATTCCATCAGTGGTCATACCTGGAAATGGACAAACAAATTGTTCTTCCATTTCCTGGATCTGATGATTCTGAACAGTTTCATCATATTGTCATGCTGTGGTGCGAAACTGTCACATCGAGACTTTCATCTTGCCCCTGTGTGAAATATGCTGGAACATGCTGCAAGGGGCCCACCTCGCCCACAATGGCCCATAGATCGACCTCTTGCTCTGTCATCNCAAGACTTTCGCAACAGACAACTTCGATTGAAGAAAGGTGACATTCGGGTTATGGTCAGAGGGGACATGACAGCACTAGTTTGGAAGGATAAACGTGACACTGATATGTTGACAAACATGCACTCTCCTCCAGCAGAAGCAATTTCTGTGATGAGCATGGAAATGCCATCATACCAGCAATTGTTGAGGATTACAACAAGCACATAGGATACGTCGACAAGGCAGACAGAATGACAAACAGCTATTTCATCAGTGGTCATACCTGGAAATGGACAAACAAATTATTCTTCCATTTCTTGGATCTGATGATTCTGAACAGTTTCGTCATATTGTCATGCTGTGGTGCAAAACTGTCACATCGAGACTTTCATCTTGCCCCTGTGCGAAATATACTGGAACATGCTGCAAGGGGCCCACCTCGCCCACAACGGCCCATAGATCGACCTCTTGCTTTGTCATCTACAATATGTCGATCAGAGGAAGCCAACCGACATCACTGGCCAACTGCCTCAACCACGAGACTGAACTGTCGTGTGTTCTCTTCACGTGGAAAGAGGAGAAATATCCGAACAGTGTGCATAAAATGCGACGTTGGACTGCATTTTCGGGTGANGAGCATGGAAATGCCATCATACCAGCAATTGTTGAGGATTACAACAAGCACATAGGATACGTCGACAAGGCAGACAGAATGACAAACAGCTATTTCATCAGTGGTCATACCTGGAAATGGACAAACAAATTATTCTTCCATTTCTTGGATCTGATGATTCTGAACAGTTTCGTCATATTGTCATGCTGTGGTGCAAAACTGTCACATCGAGACTTTCATCTTGCCCCTGTGCGAAATATACTGGAACATGCTGCAAGGGGCCCACCTCGCCCACAACGGCCCATAGATCGACCTCTTGCTTTGTCATCTACAATATGTCGATCAGAGGAAGCCAACCGACATCACTGGCCAACTGCCTCAACCACGAGACTGAACTGTCATGTGTGCTCTTCACGTGGAAAGAGGAGAAATATCAGAACAAAGTGCATAAAATGCGACGGACTGCATTTTCGGGTGATTCCACAAGTACCACATGAAGACTAGATTCAGTTAGATGATGCAGGAGTGAAGCCTGTTTATTTATCAAGCTGATGCCAAAAAAGAATGTAAGTAAAACAAAGATTTCTATCTTAAAATTAGTTTTTCAAAACACTGTGCACGCGCGTGGACTACACGTCCCATATGGTGCACTTCAGCCATGACGACTACACTTTAAATGTCCCATATGGCGTACTTTGTCTCTTAAAGGTTAAGTACAGATCCTGTCACATTAAATATGTCAGGTATCACCTTGAAGTTTTGCACAGCTGCCATACTTGTAGCTGCTGACTTACAAACAATATTTCATACACAGTGTGTGGACACATTCATGATCTATCAGATTTCATGTGCTTAAATCCAGCAGTTCATTAGTTACTGTCATCAAAAGCGGCCTCTGTAGTCTAGAGGTAACATTCCCACCTCATGACTCGTAGTACGCGGGTTCAAATACCCGGCGGAGGTCGTCGAATTTTTAAGGGCGGAAAAATTCAGGGAACAAGTCCTCCGGGAGGGACTTTAAGCCGTGGGTCCCGTGTCGTAGCTTTACGGCACGTAAAAGAACCTCATGTCTCCAAAGGAGGCCACTGAGCAAAATTACGGATGTTTCCCGCCCAAAAGTAGTCTCTAATACCTCTGGTAGATGGGGGAAGCATTATAGATACCACTCAGCTAGTAGAGGCCGATCTCGCTGGCTGGGCGCGACTGATGGTAAGCACCAGTACCAGTAGGATATAGAGACTGGTAGAATATCATAGAGGGAAGCACAATGGACCAAGACAGGTCTAAGTGCATGGGGAAACCCACCCTCTCCAATAACTAACTAACTAACTAACTAACTAACTACTGTCATCAAACCAAAAGCTTAGAAAAAATTTCTTGTGGCTGCCATATTATTATTTTGCATTTTACAAAATGTTCCTTAAAAGAACAAAAAAAATGAACTCTGTGGTGTAGTGGTCATAGTTCCTGGCTACAGATCCAGAGGTCCCAGGGTCAATTCTTGGCACTACCAGATTTTCTGTGAAGTAGTGGGTCTGGAACGGGGTCCAATCAGCCTCATTAGGATAACTGAGGAGCTATTTCAAGGAAATAGTGGCTCAGGCCTAGAAAACTGAAATTAACGGCGGTGGGGATCCATTGCACTGACCACGTGACACCCTCTATCTGCTAAAGTTGGCACTAACTTCACCAACAAGTGGCGGTTGCTCAGTTGGTATAGTTTGCTTGCGGACTACAGGACACAGAGTTTGTTTTGTTTCCTTAAAAGAAAGCTGCTGTTCTTTTAAGGTAGATTCCCATATCATTTCAGAACCCTAGATTATATGGTGTTAATGTCACTACTACCTCACAGGTTTGTGAGTCTCCATGCTTTTATTAAAGATGGCAGGAAATTATAAAGTATGGCAACAGAGTTGCATCTTATGGCACACACTTCATACTAAGTCTGGTGGAAACTAGTCAATAGGTTCAAAAGTTTAAATGGATACACACAACACTGTGGCTTCACTAATCTACTTTTATTTTCTTACAGAAATCAGGCTAAATATAGAAAGAGAGTTCAGAATGGAATTTTTTGTGAATGACTGTTAACGTTTGGCTATCAAACCAAGTGTGTGTCTGTCATACAAATTTCTTTATATGATGGTATTAGGCAAATGCTGGTATATTAAAAAAAATACCTTATTGAAACATTTCTCCATGTGTTTGATGGCCATTCGTGAGTGAATTTCATGACCGCAGGTGATGCAGTACATGCTCATCTCTCCTTCATCCTCAGAATCTTCCTCACTGCGTAATTCTACTGTTGCCATTTTGGCTCGCTCGATTATTGCATCCAGTTCCTGTAAAGACCGACAATTATATTCGAAGTCTAAGTCAAATCATTAGAACAGTATGTACACAAGATCGATAAAGACTGACAAAGCAGTATAAGAATACAGAATGCGAGTATATTACAAATAAAGGAAGAGATTTGGAGGTAGATTATGGTAAAAGGTAAAGTTGTCTCCATGTTTAATTATGCATGAAATTATGGAAATGCTGGGAAGCTTTAATTAAGACTCTCTGCTTTGAATTAATAAAACTAAACAATGGAAGTGCATTAGGATGATACTAATGAGTGCTTGATACAACAATCATAATTATACATATACCTTATGTCTCTTGTCCAGTTCCTGTAGGATCCTCCGCACTTCCAGCTGGTGTTTGCGTACGCTCTCCAGTGCACGTTTATTACTTTCTTCAGCTGCACATGGGGACAGTGCCCACTCCTGGATTCTCTGGGGTAACACCTAATATTGTAAACAGCAACAGTGTGAAACACATACACTGTATAGATGAGAGCACTATTAAAGTTCCAACCCTCGTATGTAGAAATATATGTACATATACAACCTCATTCTGATAATTCTGTTTGCTGTTTTATGTCTAACGGAATATTAGAATTTCACTTTTTGTTCTCTTAGAATTCTGTTTTAGGTCTTAATCACTGCATCCTTTTTACATTTTAGAAGCCCAATTTATAAAAATATTTAGCATTTAGATATATGCAAATAGCCAAAAATGCTGTTGCTCCTTGAAACACAGTCATCATCACTAAGGGATAGCTCTGTCTGTATAATGATTAGGCTACAGGCAGGACTAAGTTTAACCATACAGCAGGGGCAGAGAATTTTCTCTTCTCCACTGTGGCCAGTCAGGCTCTGGGACCCACACAGGGTATCCAGGTTCCCTCCCTATAGGTAAAAAGGGTAAAGCAGACCTTGCATGCAGTTGACCAGTCACTTCCATCTAGTGCTGAGGATAAGAATGTGTGGAGCTGTATATTCATTCCCCCATACATCTTCATCATTTGGCACTTAATTAAGCAGAGGGACAAATTTAACATTCTGATTTATGTTATTGTAATTATCACACATAACGATGTGGCTTTGATTAAATCTTTGGTAGAAAAATTTGTTCTTTGCATGGCATCATTCTCACGTTACTCATCAGGACTCTTACTTGAATCTTCGTCACGCCAAAATGAAGTACGTGGGGCAATCCAAAAGATTCTGAAATTTGAATTTTGCGAGCGAATGGTTATGAGTACATCGAAATACCGCTAGGTGTTTCCGAACACATCCTTCTTGAATCAGTGTGGCAAGCGGCGTCGAGTTGAGTGGTTGGGTTTATTGTTGGTGAACGTATTTCCATTGTTGTGTTTCCGTGAGTTTGCGGTTTTGCGATGGCTGACCTGAGAGAGCAGCATGTCTGTATAAAGTTTTGTTTCAAACTTGGGAAAACCGCTGCAGAAACGCACCAAATGTTGAAGCAAGCTTTTGGTGAAAACAGTTTAGGCCAGACACAAACTTACAACTGGTATAAGCGTTTTAAAAATGGCCGAACGACTGATGATGACGATCGTTTGGGACGGCCGTCAACCGGCAAAACACCAGAAAATGTCGCGAAAGTTAGGGATCTGATTCTGCAAGATCATAGACTGACCATCCAAGACCTCTGTAACACCTTGGGACTAAGTTATGGTACATGTCAACGAATTTTGTCAGAGGAACTGAACATGAGGAGGATTGTGGCGAAGTTTGTGCCACGACTGCTACAAAATGAACAGAATCAACATCGCTTGGAAGTCTGCAGGGAACTTCAACAACAGTTTCAAGAGGATCCAAACTTTCTTTCGAAGGTTGTCACTGGTGACGAAAGTTGGGTTTATGGCTATGACCCTGAAAGCAAGCAGCAATCGTCGCAATGGAAGAACCCTTCTTCACCTCGGCCAAAAAAAAAGCTTGACAAGTCAAGAGCAACATTAAGTCCATGTTGATCTGTTTTTTTTTATATTGACGGGATTGTTCATAAGGAGTTCGTCCCTCCTGGTCAGACAGTCAACAAAGAGTTATATCGTGAATTTCTAAGGTGTTTGAGGGAGAACATGAGGAGAAAACGTCCAGAGAAGTGGTGCACCTACGACTGGGAACTCTACCATGACAACGAACGACCGCACACGGCTTACATTGTGCAGGAATTTTTGGCAAAAAGAAGATGGCACTTGTTCCCCACCCACTGTACTCATGCGATTTCTTTCTCTTTCCCAAGATGAAAATCAAGTTGAAGAGGCGAAGATTTGATACAGCTGAGGAAATTCAAGCGGAAACGCAGACGGTACTAAACACCCAACAAAGAAAGACTTCCAGGATGCATTTGAAAAGTGGCAGAACGCTGGGATCAGTGTATGCGTTCCCAAAGGGACTACTTTGAAGGTGATGGTGCAGAATAAGATCTAGGTAAGCTGTAATAGTTTTTATTAACATATTTCGGGAACTTTTGGATTGCACCACGTATATGAAATATTAACAAGCACAATTTCAGTCAACAGCATACATTTACCTGAACTAAGTATTTGCCAGCAACAATATTACTGAAATCTTTTAAACATTACAATATAATGTTTTTTATACTAAGTACAGTAAAATGGTCCTTTAAGAGATGCAAATGTTTCACAAACCTGGTAGATTCTGTTGGTGGCCAGTTTCAAGCCACAGTCATCACTGCAATATTTACTACCTGGGCGGGCTGCCCGAACACATGCTGGCCCGTAACACTGACGTGGTTTATCAGATTGGAGCCAGCGAGATCCGGCACCTCCCCAGCGCTCCCCACCATCTGAGCTTGAGTCCTTCCTTTTGCGACGCACTGATGATGACTGGCGTACCTTTTGGGACTGATCCACATCCTGCAAAATCTTTGTTGTCAGAATGTAATAAGATGACTTGTACAGTGTACTTAGTACCCACTACTTTAATACTGTACCTGAAGGATATTGTTGAGACACTGACGCTGCCGACACTTGTGCCGTGCTCTATTAGCAGAACGGCAGCCATCACATCGCCCACAGTCGTCTGTGCGATAGCACCCCAGACACTTCCCACAACGTTTCAAAGGGGATGACAATGGCAAAGGCTTTATATTGTTGTCCTCCACTGCAACAAAATCAACATTTACTGTACTTTGTTAATATAAATACGTGAAATTGTAGACAACAATTACATGATCTGGAGAACAGTATACTATACTGTGCCCAAACATTAGTGGAAAAATTTACTATACTGCAGAACGAGAATAGTGCAGTTGGTATAGCGAATGGCTACAGGCTGGATGACCAAGGGATTGGAATTCAAGTCCCAGTGAGGGCAAGAATTTTCACTTCTCTGCAGCTTTGGGGCCCACCTGGCCTCCTATCCAAATGGTATCGGAGGATCTCTCCCCTGAGGTAAAGCGGCCGGGCGTGAAGCTGAGCACTCACCTCGAACTAGTGCCAGGGGCCAACAAAATGTGGATCTATATGGCTTCATGGTGTAGTGCTTATTACGTTAAGCACAGGGACAACTTTTTTATTATACTGCAGGTACACATCTACTGATGTTACGAGGGCAAATCAAAAAGTCTTTGCCCTTATTTTTCTTCTGCCACAATAATACACATACAAGGAAATCAAAATACAGGCAGTGTTCTAAGTACCTCTGACTATTTTTCCACATAGTCACCACCCAAGTTCAGGAATCTGTCCCATCGCACCACTAGTTTGGAGATGCTGCTGTGGTAGAATTCGGCTGGTTGAATGTGGAACCACCGAGGGACAGCGGTTTTCGCGTCATCATCGGAAATGAACCTCTGGCCTGCCAGGAACTTCTTCAGTGGACCAAACACGAGGTAATCACTGGGGGCGAGGTCTGGACTATATGGTGCATGCTCCATAATCTCCCATCCAAATGACTGCAGTCGGGTGGCGGTCTTGTTTCCCACATGAGGCCTGGCATTGTCGTGGAGGAGAACCACATCATCCATGAGAATCCCCAGGCGCAACTGCAGTCATTCAGATGGGAGATTATGGAACATACACCGTATAGTCCAGACCTCACCCCCAGAGATTACCACATCTTTGGTCCACTGAAGAAGCTCCTGGCAGGCCAGAGGTTCACTTCTGATGATGACGCAAAAACTGCTGCCTGGCGGTGGTTCTGAATTCTACAACAGCGGTATCTCCAAACTAGTGGTGCAATGGGACAAATGCCTGAACCGGGGTGGTGACTATGTGAAAAAATAGTCAAAGGTACTTAGAACACTGCCTGTATTTTGATTTCCCTGTATGTGTATTGTTGTGGCTGAAAAAAAAATAGGGGCAAAGGCTTTTCGATTTGCCTTTGTACATGTAACAAATATTACACTGTACGTAGCCATACATGCTATTGCTGATACAGCTAATCAACCAGAGCTATTTCACTGCAGTGATATCAATTATTTTCCTTATATTCTGATCATATTAAAATTGGCTTCTATAAAAGTTACAGTATGTAATGAGATCTTCGTTATATGAAGCAAGCCTTACTGTACTGTATAAGCAAATACAGGCTTATGTAAGAGGTCATTGCCATAGTTCTTTGTTGCTCTACCCCAGATATTTTTGATAAAGGAAAACAAGGATTAATTTTGAAACATGAATAACTGAACACGGGACACAAAAAAGGGAACTGTTTTTGTTTTCTTCTAATTCCTATTTAGATCTCAATCAATTTAATCATGGATACATAGCCCTTACACCTTAGGGAACTAAAGTTTTTGATCATCAAATCATACAACGAAACAACAAACAAGAGAAAGAAATACTTACAAATTTCACATGAGTCCAGTTTATCCTTTCTTCTCTTTGCCTTCCGTTCTTCTGTACCAGGTGTAGTTCGCTCACCCTCCCGTTTTCTTGGTTTATATTTTGTCACCAAAGTTGGGTCCTCTTCTCGGCAACGCTGCAAATAGAAGACAACCATATTTCTCTTGCTATAATTCTTCAAAGTTTTAGCATGGCAATAATGTCAATGTTTACACAGTTTTGCCAGCATAAAACTGATTACTAAATTACATCATCCTAGTAATGGTATCTCACTCCTACGAACAATGCATAATTTTTACTCTATTGTTTCAACAAGTAGCACATTTATCTTAAGCAGTCTTCTTNAATGTTTACACAGTTTTGCCAGCATAAAACTGATTACTAAATTACAAACATCCTAGTAATGGTATCTCACTCCTATGAACAATGCATAATTTTTACTCTCCTTTTTCAACAAGTAGCACATTTATCTTAAGCAGTCTTCTCATATTGGTCATTCAATAGCAGCTGACACGAACATCCTGGACTTAGCTTTCCTATTGGGTCTGACAAGTATACAGTACATACACATTACTCCAAGTAGTTACGTACATTACTTGAAACATGTTAATTTAATTTTTTTGGTTCATGGGAGGCTTCCAATAACATTAAAAATTAGGTATGACACATTTCAATTAGGACTCTACTAGTTGGTAACACTGGTTAAAATTGAGCTTGCACTGACATATCATTTAATCACAACCAAGTGCCACCTCTTGGTTATAACAATGAACTCTGTACCTTTACTGAACTTGGACAATGCAATAACTTTTTTCTTTAAGAACAACTTATAACCCACAATCTGTGTCAATTGTGAGGAAAAGTGCAGCTTACATTCAGGGAAATGTCATATATCCTAATCACCTTTCTACACAATAGCAATATTGAACAAATAATTGTTTTCTATTTACATGTCATGGAATAAAAACCGTTCCTCTTAATCAAATTTTATGGTAGTACTTCCTGTTCCATAAATAATGCCTCCTATTTTTTTTTTGTGTTAATGTGTAATGTCTGAGATGGATGTTGGTGGTGTTGTAGTAAAGGTTGAACCTTCCCGCCAATGTACTGTTAGGTTGGTTGTTGTGCAATAGATAGCGACAGCAGAGCAGTCTACCAAAATGGTGTCTGACTTAGAAGTGCGGAAGAAACAGAAATGTGTTATTGAATTTCTCACTGCCGAACAAATTGTATCCATTGACTTCCATCAACACTTCCTAAAGGTGTACAGAGACAATACAGTGAATGTCAGCACAGTGAGGTGGTGGGCAGTGCATTTCAACAGTGGCGAAAGTGAAGTGCATGACAAGCCACACCCTGGGCGTCCCTGCTCAGATGCCACTCCTCATAATGAACAGCACCTCATCCGTACAGATCGGCAGATAACAACCAGGGAATTGGGTGTACAGCTTAATATTAGCTGTAATGCACTGGAAACGATGTTGGGGAAGCTGGATTATCGCAAAGTTTGTTCCAGGTGAGTCCCGCGGATGCTTACACAGGACCACAAAACTCATCAAACTGAAGTTTGTCAGGGCCCGTTGTACCAGTCTGAGGCTGAAGCTGACAAGTTTCTGGACAGCATCGTCATCAGAGATGAGACATGGTGCCACCACTATGAGCCGGAATCCAAAAGACACTCCATGGAGTGGCGACATCCAGATTCCCCACGAAAAAAAAAGTTCAAGACACAGCCATCGGCAGGGAAAGTGATGTGCACAGTCTTTTGGGATAGGTGGGGTGTGATTTTCTTGGATTTCCTGGAGCCTGGTGAGACTGTCAATTCTGAATGCTACAAGACAATGGTGACTAAGCTGAAAGCCTGCATTTCCCGAGTCAGGTCAGAGAAGCAGACGATCTTTCGCTTGCAACACGATAACGCTAGACCCCATACCAGTCTGGCGACCACTGCGCACATTGCAAAGTCTGGCTGGACTGTCCTACCACATCCACCTTATAGTCCCAGTTTAGCACCTTCAGACTTAAATCTCTTTGGGCCTATGAAAGACGGACTACATGGGCAACATTTTCCAGACAATGATGCTGTCATTGCAGCTGTAAGAAAGTAGCTAGCCTCTGCTGGCGCAAACTTTTACACACACGGCAAACAGGCTCTTGTTCATCGCTGGCAAAAGTGCATAACGAATGGTGGTGATTATGTGGAAAAATAACTGTATGTAGCTGAAAGCTTGCTCCATTTAACTGCATTATATTGCTTTCTGTATCTGTTGTAGTTTTCTTTAAAAAAAATAGGAGGCATTATATACAGAATGCTCCTCGTACAACATTAATTTTATTTAATATGAATATATGTATACATTATTCTTTCTGCATAATAAAAAAGGTAAACCTATTCTTGTAAATAGGCCAAGGAGGCCCATAGGGTTGTGAGGTGTCAAGGTTCCCAATTTTCTAGACAATCGGCTCGCAGGTGGCAGTGAGGTTGCCACCCTTACTCGTCAGCTGCCCTTCAACTCCAGAAAGATTCCTGGGACTCATTTCTGTTAGAGGCTGAGATGACCCCAGAGCCATAGTGCAGCTGGAAGGATTAGGTCAACTGAAAAATCCAATTACCTCAACGGAAATCGAACACACAGTCTACTGGCTTGTAGCATAATACGTCAACCAACTACGCTACTGCATGCCCCCTTTTTCTGCATATAATGGTTGGTGTAATTCAACTTATTTGACTTTTTATTACTGTCTAAATTACACACCTTGCTTTGTTTCATGCATTTTGTTACCTTCTTTTGCTCCTGCTTACTTTATAACTAGCCTGTGGGCTCTTCAGTAAGCATGTAAATAAATTAAGAGTTGGAAACTGAAACTGATCAAAAATTTCTTAAAAGTATTTTGATCTTGATTTTTACATATAAAGAATAAAGCGAAAAGCCTGTACCACACAAAAAAACTGCTTGATGTATTTGGACTCCTTCTCTGTGATGCGAATACAGTCACCATGATACCACTCTTCACAGTTGTCACATCCTCTGCAAAAAGGAATGCAACTAATGCATCCTGTTCTGTGTTTATATATAGTACACATTATCTTAAAGTATGAAGTAACTCCTGCATTTAGCACATTTCTACATACAACGTTTTTCTATATTTAAAACAGACTGATAACTAACAACTGAATTATAATTTGAATGCAAATTATATACTGATTAAATGAAATGACTGACAGACTGTAATCAGGTATGTCACTGTGATATACCAGATTTATGGCAGTAACTATGAAGATTACTATCTGCTGGGATGTGAAGCCATGTACAGCAAACTCCCAGTTACCCAGCATGTATGGGAAATAAGGTGTGCTAGTTACGTGAATCTGCCAACATTACGAAAACCCTTACAGAAACCCAATAAAAAGTCAAAACACCACATTCTCACTTTGGTTCTTGTGTGGGGGTCTTCCTAGGTAACAACAAGGTAACAGATTTTGGATACGCATACAGTAAAATGATCACAAATTCAACTAGCCTCTATCATAAGGACACCTGTGTGAGTAGGATGGTCGGATGGGTAGCACTGCTAGTGGAAGCTTTGAAAACTACTGCAAGTGAATATTGAAAATTTGTTTTTGAACAACTTTATAAAAATCCTAATTTTCTTTGAAATATTTGCCACATGAATGAGAATTCCAGATACCTGGATACCAGATAGCCAGGAGTTTGGTATGTCGGTACCCAAATTTTTTAGGAATCTGCTGTCTTCATCTCCAGGACAGAAGTGCTGGAAACTACATACCAAACTACACGGTGTAAAATCCGAGATGACAGTAATCTTCATGCATCTCCCTGTAAATTCCATACACACTTCGATGTCCGTATATTGTGTGCCTGCACGTATATGTATGTATGAGCTCTGTCATGTTACACATTTTGCTTATTACCATCTATGAAATATTTCCTTCTAAAGATCTTCCTTTTTTTAACAGTAACACATAGTCTTTGACACTGATATTTCCCTACCATGCTCATTTCTCATATTCCACACACTACTTGCATACAAAATCATGCACAAACGACTTTCATCATAGCCTACAAACCATCAAATCTAACCTGAATGGTACTCACATCATGAACCGGGACGAATCCGATGACCGGCAGATACAGTACGCCTGACCATCTTGTTTTAGCAGCGTGGCTATCTTTGACTTTCTTTCCGGCAGCATGAACTGCCGGGCAATCTCTTCCTTCTACGAAAAAGCGAAATCAGAAAAATGTTATAAAAGTTAACCAAAGTACAGTACACAGTACCGCTACATGGCGAGATTACTGTACAGCTTGGCTAGGCTCCACCGTACCACCTACCGATAAACCCACATACTCCTTATCAGTCATATTAAAAGTGATACATATGATTACTTAACGAAAATGTATAAAAAACACGATTAAGATATGACAAACACCATAACTCCTCTAACGTAACACATTGATCAGGCTGGCAACATATTCGTCCAAGGTCCAAATGTTCCTTCTGTACGGTTGGTATCAAGTGGTATCACGATGGCCGAACTGCGATTTTGTGGTTCGTTATGCAACCTCTCATACTTCAGGCCGAATGCCTACTTTTATACATTTGGGTCGCGAGTGAAAGAATAAATATTAAATAAACTATGCTTTTTCCACTTACAATAAAAGGCGTTTGTGATGTTACTTCGTGAATATCAGACATGTAAAGGTGGAAAAAAAGGTAAAGTTGTCCCTGTGCTCAACGAATTTGAGCACTGCGCCATGAAGGGGTATGGGGTTGTGAGATGTTGAGGTTCCCACATTTTCTAGACAATCGGCCCATAGCTGGCGGCAAGGTTGTCAGCCCTACGCGCCGGCCGCCCTTTACCCCCAAGAATACTCCCAGAATATTCCTGGTACTCATTTCTGTTAGAGGCTGAGTTGATCCCAGGGCCATAGTGCGGCTGGAAGGATTATGTCAACTGAAAAAATCAAATGACCTCATCGGGACTTGAACCCGCGACCTTCGGGCTTGTAACATAGTGCCTCAACCAACTACGTTACCGCGTACCCCGGTATAAATCCACATTCTTCTTGACCTCGGCACTAGTTGGAGGTGAGTGGTCAACTTCACGTCCCGGCCGCTTTACCCACGGGAAAAGAGCCCCCGGTACCCATTGAATAGGAGGTTGGGTGGACCCCAGAGCCGGTCTGGACGATTTGGAGAAAAGAAAATTCTTGACCCTACCAGGACTCGAAATCCTACGCCTCAGTCGTCACACATACCATACGATATTCCCGAAATATAAAACACTTAACATTATGACTAAGAGAGAAAGGCTGAAAGGATGACGATGGTAACAAATAAATAAAAATTTATTGAAGAGTAATTGCAATAATATTACTATTCATATGATTATTAAAACAATAAGTGCCATGTGTATTAAAGGCAAGACTTCGAATGCGAAATGTTGCTGTATAGCTTACGAAGATTTCGCTCGGTCTTCGTCACTGAAATAGAATGATTCGGTTGATACTGTCACGTGTAAGCGTGTGGGGTTTGGATTTGTAATTGGATTTATAGAACACTTACACAATTCGTAACTACAAGTAATGGTAGCGCTATTGTTAATTTACACTCTGCAATTCACTAAAGCACACACTTAAGTCATCTCAACCTGTTGTGTCGTCGACAGTTTTCTGGTAACGGCTTCTAACGGCGGACGTTCCCGTTCCTCTGGGTTCCCGAAATGTCCTCGTGCTTCAGCTACCATCTTCTATCAGCAACCGCTCACAAGGACTGAACCGCAGTAGTCCTCTAGCTCAGTGGTTCTTAACCTTTGTCAGACCGCGACCCGGTAAATTCTTTTTTCTATAAGACGAGGGCCCGGTATTGTGGATGCCAGGGTCCGGTACCGGGTCGCGGCCCGGCGTTTGAGAAACATTGCTCTAACTAACTTCCTCACTCACAAACAAACTCACTAATTGTCCTACTTATAGTATCTCGGCACGGACTGCAAAGAAAACGCAGTTTATCTGTGGCTGTGTAATTGTTGCTTAGCGGACCGCTCAGAAAACATCATTCCTCTGTTGCTGTTTGCGGGCCGCTATCTAGCAACGGCCGCTGTACAGTCGCCTATCTCGCGGTCGCCGTCTAGCAACGGGTCTACAAGCCACAATCTCGAACTTTACGGCCACGATAACTGTAGTTACACTAAGCAAAAAGCACGTTCGTGTAAAGTGTACCAAACAAAGACGTTGACACAGAATATAAATCTCACTGCTCGGGGCTCGAAAGGAGAACGTACTATGACGTCACGTAAAATACTGCATTAATTGGAAACCAGAATCCAGATCACTGGCTGAATATAAAAATTATTTCATTTTTTGAAGCTCAGCATAACTATTGAATTAAATTATGATTGAATAATTACATGTATTGAATTGAATGATGAAATTGATTGAATGATTACATGTAAAGTACACATATAACACATTTGTTTTTGCCCGTCCACAATTCTTCTTGAGGAGTCATGCTGCTTTTATTTTCTAGGTTACGATGACCTCCTTTCAGACATAAATCAATCTTTCACGTTTTATCTCTTCGTTTTTTATCCATGTTTACATACTGTTGCAGTACTGAAATAATTTAGACCAGTAATAGCAGGTCGTTACTATGTCTGATGACAGATTTCAACAGGCGGTGCTCGAGCGTCAGATGTTTATCGTTTTATAGCACTTTCAACGAATTTTGGCAAAGCTTGCATTTTGTTGCACTCAACTGTAGTAAGCAGATAATTTGATAAAGTTCATTTTGCCCATATTCTATATATAAAAATACAACGTGAAATCAATCATCAAAAATAGATCTAATTTATTTACATTTTCTGAGCAAATATTATTTTATCCCGAGATGTTTCGGACCTAATATGACCATCTTCATGGTCGACATTGTAACCGTTCATCCTAATTGGTGAACTATTTTGTATTAATTAAATCTATATTGTCGCGTATCGGGCGTATATCGCGACAAATAACTTCTCGATGTATTCGATGTAGCGAATTTTATTTCACATTCGCACTTACAATCACCCAAATTACAATCTGACGATTACTGCTATCTGCAGTATCACAATTAGTACACTCCAAATGCCACAATTCAACTGACTAGTCGCTGGCTACCTCGGCGGTAGCTCCAGGACTCGCTGACTGACTCAGTACAACTCTGCGGTAGCCACACTAGAACTCTTGGGTNCTCGGCTTGGCGCAACATGTCACAATATTAAGTAAATATCAAGTAAATACAAAGAGATCCGGCAGCTAGCCAACTCTTACATGCAGAAGGGACATAGTTCAAGTTTTGCTATGTGGACAGGAAGTAACATCTGGTACTTTTCCTGGAATTCTGGCAGTTTCAGCAAAGTCGGAAAGTCTTTGATAATTTGAGAGCTGACAGCTTGGAACAGCTATAACTTAGAAGTGGGAGGGCCGGAGCCTCATCCCTTGGTCGTAATGCATCAAGTCGCTGTCAACCTTAGCGTCGGGTCAGCAACTGCCAGTCACATAGCAAAGCAACATGATTGGAAATTAACAAATTTAGGGAACCTCCTAGTTAGAAAACTTAACCAATGGAAAAGGTTGGAGGAATGGATTTCTCTTGGAGTCTGTGGTTCGTGGACTTCAGGATTCAGAGAGAGTGCATTCCACCTCAAGGAGTCTGCATCCAACTTTCGGCCAAGTCAGGCACAAATTACAACTACGTCCCTTCAGTAAAAGTATTATAAGTAAATTTCTAAATAAGTGTTACTAATAGACTCCTTTGTATTCGGTGAGCTGGAGTGAATTAAATAATTACTAATTGCAAAAGTCTGAAGTGGTGAGTGTGATTGCAAGGAAAGATTCTTCCTGCCCTGCTCGAGCCAGACACGTATAAGACCCAGGGATAAGAACTCATCTCTACCAATTACAGAACAGAACCCAGATACTCCCATCTTTCCCTACTTGCGAGACACTTAATGTAGTACCGAAACAGAACTCTCGCCTACCAGCACCAACAACCAAAATCTTCCTCCCTTCCCAGCTAATTTCTCGCCATCCACGAGAAGAAGGAGGAGGGCAGTAACTCCAGTGGAGGTGTCCAGAAAGAGGTGCAGGTGAACCGCAACACCGGAAGGAAGAGGATGGTGATAAGTGGAGACCAATGTAAGGGGCACAACGAAGTGAGCGGTTAGAACATCTATGTTAAATCACATTTCACTTATATGAAAGGTTGAATGCAGTCTTGTCGATTAGTGATGTATCGATTGTCATATGTTGTAGTCGCACATTCGTTTGTTTACGATGTCGAAATAAAGATGTTGTGTTTCTAAGACGTGAAGTACTGCTCACTGCACACTCTTGTGTGTGTGTTGTGCACAACAATATACTGAAGAGAGCTTCAGGAATAAAACATGCCTGTTATGATACAGCGGTTTTCCAACATAAGAAAAAAAGTGCACAACAAAACTTCTTCCGGTGTAAGTTATTTGAGTAACCTCTTTATTGTGGTTACTGAACACCTCCCATGTGCTTCCCGGAAATCTGTTACGTCTAACCACTGCAAAATATCGAGATAAAGAAGTTCTGAATCGTATACAAATCAACATGTAGTTCAGTCTTTTGTGTTTGCATCTGATCTTTGTTTAAATAAGTTATGTCCAGTTGTTTGAAGTTGATAGTGATTCTCGGTGTCCATTTTCGAATAGTGTTCTGCTCTTCAGCTAAAAGGCAATTCGAGATTCCGAAATGCTGTCCAATTGGTGAACAATTTAACGACTCTATGGCTTGCGTTACGTCAAACTCTATTCCCGAAAACTGGGAATGGGTTATAAACAATTCCATCCCTTTAAATCAAGAAGTGACATTCTCACCTTCCAGCCCTACTATACTGGGGAATGCACATCTGAGTTGTCCATCTCCTTCCAGGTAGGTATTTTTACTACTCGAATATTAAACCTTAAAATATGTCACAGTGCGAGACAGAATGAGGCAATTTATTGCACAAGGACCCAAAAGTTAAAGGAGATACTGTTATAGTTAGTACTGATAGATCAAGTGCATAGTTAGCTCTCAAGAGCCTAAACTCACAGCAATGAGTAAGTTAAACGATTGCTGATAGTAAATGTCTTATCCTGTAAGAAATGAAACCATGTTCGCATTCATAACACTAGGAATCTATCACAATTACATACGAGCGAAAGAAGCACATAAGAAATGCATGGAAATCTCGTATAAATATACAACAAAACTAATTAGTACTTATAATTTTGTTGAAGATTAATATATTTTGGGACGTGACGCCCTATAGTCAGGTAGATAAATACCAACGTTTCGGAGGAATGTGCTGCTTCTATCTTCAGCGTATAAGTCCTTCAAAACTGAAGATAGCAGCGCACGCTCCTCCAGAACGTTGGCACCTATTTAACAAACTGTATGGTGTGACAGCCCAAAAGACAGTAAACTCAACGGTCACATTCGTGAGAACTTAAATCTGAGAAGCATTGTGACTGCGCTTAAACTTCTTCCTGAAAGCAAGTTCACGCATGTTCAACAGGTAACGAGGCAAAATACTTCATTCTGACTCCAAAGATGCAACGAAACCCAAACCGATCGATACAGCTTACATTAATACGTTTTTCAGCCTGCTTTCCTTATTTTGAAAAAAAATAAAAGTAGGCTTATGTAATCGCCATGCTGTCTGTATATCCCCCGCCCTATTAACTACTGAATGCCTGAACCAGTCTTCATTAAATTTGGTATGTACATCATGGCACCTGCGCCCATCTTAACGGCTTACTTCATAAATACCTCCCATCAGTCTGCGTGTCTATATGTATCCCCTTATCGTTGCTAGGCAACGGCTCGGTAAAATGTTACCGCTGCAACAAATACACACTCACCAAAAGAACTGTTGGAGGCGTCTTCTTCTATGCGGTCCGTGTCGTATCAGAGGAAAGTAGGTGATTAATTTCTCCCAGTACTTGTTATCTTTATTTAGAGGTAAGAAACATACCCGTTGACATCTCCTAGCGAGATTTATTAAATAATTAATTATATTCCAATTTTGCATTGAAATTCATTGGATGACACACCGACTTCGTCGCGTGAATTATTCAGGCTTAATCAACTAACTAAATGAAGTAGGAGTCTACTTGAAAAGTAACAGCTGTCAGTCAAGAGTATCCTAGAGTTTTGTGGAATCCAAGAGTGCATCATCATCATCATCATCATCATCATCATCGTCGTCGTCGTCGTCTTTTTCTTCTTCTTCTTCTTCTTCTTCTTCTTCTTCTTCTGGCTCTGCACTGCATGATGAACCTTGCCCTCCTTTACGATTGTGCTCCATTTGGCCCGATCCTGTAACTTCCGTCTCCAATTTCCGACGACCTTTATCTTAAAGCTTCTTTAACTGATCCAGGCACCTGACAGCAGGTTTGCCTACTCGCCGAGTACCCTCTGATTTGTGTTGAGTCAACTTCCTGTGAGGGTTCTCCTCCTGCATTCTTAAAAAACTGTCCTAGCCATCTCAAGCGCCCTACTTCGATCACTTGCACTATATCTAGTTCGTTATATAATTTATGAAGTTCATGGTTACACCTTGATCTCCACGTGTCATTTCCCTTCATTGGGCCATAAATTCTTCTTAATGTGCTTCTGTCAAAGATTCGGAGCACATTTTCAACTTTCCTTTTGAGAGGCAAGTACAGGCCTTGCAAACGTATTTATGGTGTCACAGGCAGCTCTGAAATGTAAGAAATGGTGAAACGTGCTGACTCCACATTCCAAAGTTTTTTTCCAGAATCTGCCTCATACCCAAGCGTTCATTACCCTGATAAAATACATCGTCCCTGGTTCCTACCCTGTACCAGATGAATCCAATCCACACGCTCCCTTTCTAGGCCTCACCCTTCTTGGTTAGCTCATCTTAATATTGTTTAACGGGAGCAAAATGATGGCAGTCCAGAATAAACAGGAGTATAATAAGGCTGTCTATTATACTGACATTTACAAGATCGGTTGAGTAAACTTTATGTGTGAAGTCCGTCTGTTTACATGCTGTAAAGTGAGAGCTCAACGGGCAGTAGTCGAGAGCATGTTTTTGATCAAGCCAACACTGAGGCCGTGCCATAGTTCAGGTGGTTAGCCGCCAGAATCTCACCGCGCTGGCCTGAGTTCAGTCCCAGTTCAGTGCATGTTGCAATTGCGGTGGACTAAGTGACACTGAAGGCCGCGCCATAAGCTCAAGCGGTTAGTCGCTGGCTTCCCACCGCGGCGGCCCGGGTTCGAGACCGGGTCTGGTCAAGTGGGATTTGTGGTGGACAAAGTGGCGCTGGGGCAGGTTTTCTCTGAGTACTTTAGTTTCCCTTGGCAATATTCATTCCACCAAATTCTCCATCATCATAATCATCAGAGGCAGGCTACAATAGGCCAATCAGTGGCCGCCGAGCCAAGTGGACCCAGTTGGGCTCCAACCCCCACTAAGAGAATTAAAAAAAATAAATAAATAAAGTGACACTGAGGAAGATCTTCGAGTACTTTCCTCAGACAATTCTCATCCCACCAAATGCTGCATTTCTCTCGTCTATCATCCGGGGTTGGTATAATGGGCCATTTAAGGCCTAAGTACCAGGGGACTAAGTCTTACTGCACCCTAGGAAAAGCAGTGTAAATATGGGACATTAAAGAAATCCTGTAATTTACGGACTGCAGTGTTTTGTATTGAATATGAGTCCGTCAGGGCTGTATATTTCTATCCAGGAAGTGCCTGGTTTGAATTTCAGCTGGGCTAGGAGTTATCTTTACTGAGGTGTGTCGTGGTTTTCTCAGTCTCTCGACGCAAATGCTGACTGCATCTTATAATATGCCCCGGCCATTTCTTTCCAAATCTCTATCGGTTAATTATTCATTATCATATTTTAATCTCAAATCATGCTATATAATCCGCTAAGATACTATGTACTTGAAACAGTGTTAATGAATAACCTTGAATAAATGACATGTGTTGGAATAAGCGTTTCCGTTCGTTACCTTGACTGATGAAGTGTGACGTTACAGCATCCGAACTAATATTTTAGAGCAGAAACTGTCAGAAGTGTTTAAAATCAAACGAAACACATCCTACGTGGATCGCTTCTTCAACTGAAAATAGAAGCTGGTCTAATACACTTCTCTGCAGACAAAACAGAAAGTAAGATATTGTATGTCATAAACGGATGTCGTTTACGCAAGTATGCCGAACACATTCGTTCTATTTTTACACCGTATTTAACTACTGCATGCCATTCTGCCACTTATAATAAGCACATTACGCAAGACTGTACTTGCTAAAAGAGGGGCGTACAAAGTAGCATCCGTAGGTTTCATGCCGCCCATGTCGAGTCGGCACATACCCCTTAATATGATCAAATGAACGCCTAACGCTAACACGGAGTCGCTTAATGCTATGTATACTATGCTATGCAGACTTCCTTAATTTGTATTGCAACACACCAATTATAGGATAGTCTCCTAAAAAGTAAGAAAAAATAGGTCTATAACATGTTTACTCTTATACAGCCTATCATTCCACATTTAATACAATAGAAATTGATGCACCGTTGCCGAACATCGCGGCTAAATACACATATTAAGGATATCTCACGTTAGGATTTTGGAACAATTAGGTATTTTGTCCCTAAATTACTTAGTGCTACCAGGAAAAAGCTGAGAAAGCCCAACAGACGTACGAGACCGCCTTTACTTCAATATCCTCCTCACAAGCGGTAGCCGGGATAGCTCAGTCGGTATAGCGACTGGCTATGGGATGGACGACCGAGGGGTTGGAGTTCGAGTCCAGGTGGGAGCAAGATTTTCTTCCTCTTTACGTCATCCACACCGGTTCTGGGGCTTACCCAGCCTCATATCCAATGGATACTAGTAGCGTTTTCTCCAAGGATAAAGCGGCAGAGGAGTAAATCTGAAAACGTGTTGGGGAGTGGAGGTATAGCTCCACCATTCTTGACCTTGGTATTGTACGGAGGTGGGATGTCAGCTTCATGCCCCTGCCGCTTTATCCTCGGGGGAAGATCCACGTCACCCATTGGAAAAGAGGCTGGGTCCTTCCAAAAGCAGGTATAGACGCTGTGGATTAGAGAAAAATCTTTCCCCTGCCGGGTATCGAACTCTGGCCGTCCAGCCCATAGGCCGTTGCTACACCAACTGAGCTATCCCGACTACCTAAGAACATTAATGTAAATTGTTTAGCTTTGTGATTCCGTAACTGACCCAACACGGGTAGGGATGATGGTGCCAAGGAACCTAACACTTTCAGGGCGATACTGCTGCATGAAGATTCCGTAACAGACCCAACACGGGTAGGGATGATGGTGCCAAGAAACCTAACACTTTCAGGGCGATACTGCTGCATGAAGATTCCGTAACAGACCCAACACGGGTAGGGATGATGGTGCCAAGGAACCTAACACTTTCAGGGCGATACTGCTGCATGAAGATTCCGTAACAGACCCAACACGGGTAGGGATGATGGTGCCAAGGAACCTAACACTTTCAGGGCGATGCTGCTGCATGAAGATTCCGTAACAGACCCAACACGGGTAGGGATGATGGTGCCAAGGAACCTAACACTTTCAGGGCGATACTGCTGCATGAAGATTCCGTAACAGACCCAACACGGGTAGGGACGATGGTGCCAAAGAACCTAACACTTTCAGGGCGATACTGCTGCATGAAGATTCCGTAACAGACCCAACACGGGTAGGGATGATGGTGCCAAGTAACCTAAAACTTTCAGGGCGATACTGCTGCATGGCATAGATTCCGTAACAGACCCAACACGGGTAGGGATAATGGTGCCAAGGAACCTAACACTTTCAGGGCGATACTGCTGCATGGCATAGACGAGTTCCGGCTGCTGATCGCAGAGAGTGGACGCCTCCACCTGAATGTCCTGGTGTACAGCACCCAGGAACGTGATCAAATGGTGACTTACACCGAGTCCTTCTGTTTCGATGCAAGAACCAAAACTGCAATATTCTGCCCGTGCTCCAAGTTGCCCTGTGTCAGGAAGTGCTGTTATGATGGGTTTGTATACAACGGGTCTGTGGGGCGATGTGTTGACACGGGACACGACGACGTGGGCTTCTGGAGACCAACTTTTCAGGTATGTTAAATCCTTGTGCTTAAATGAAGAAGTCAAAGTAACTGGACAGATTTGCGTAAGAGAAGTGTCATAATTTGTGCATGATAACTTCCACTTACGAACTTTTCAAGAACCGAACAATTCGTATTTACGAACATTTCACGGACTAATAAATTGCGACTCCTAATTAATTTAACGAGCTCAGAACCCCGTGCTTATGAACAAGTTAACACATTAACATATTTAACGATATATCTTATGAAAGAAAAAATTCAACTTACGAACATTCAGCTTGCAAACACATTCCAAAAAAAGCACACCAAATATTATTACGATGATAAAATCAAGGAGGATGAGATGGAGCGACATGTAGCACAAGTGGTAAAGATAAGAAACACAAAGATAATTTTAGTTGGAAATTCTGAAGGTAACAACCAACTTGGTTGACCTAGGCTTAGATGGAAGTGTGAAATTAAAATATGTCTTAAAGGGATGAGATATTCTTATGTGAGCAGAATCATCTGGCTCAAAACAGGAACCAGTGCCGGGCTCTTGTTAACGTATTTGTCAAAGTTCGGGTTCCGTACAAAATGGTGAATTTCTTTACCAGCTGAGCGACTTAACTTCCCAAGGTCTCTGCTTCATGAAGAAGGTTCAGAGCCTCAGATACTCTCTGAGAAAATGAATATAAAAATGATGATTTAAAAGCGAATAATTGAGAATTTTCATTCCAGCTTGTTAGTGAGCGACCATAATTTATCCAGTTGATAACGCGTAATGTAGATCACCAACACCAGATTTGCAACTGCAGTTCAGTAACAGAAGGCATTCTGGTCTGTCACTCCACTGGACATTTTGTGAACACCACCACCATCGAGCGTGACCAGTTTGATTTATTTAACTAAAAACCTTTACATATTTCTGTTCCAGGAGATCAACAATAGATGGTGCTCAGTACGACAGGACATGCTTTACAATTATAAATGTCAAGTCTTTAACAATTCTACCTCTCGGAGTTAATTAATTACACGTTCTCTCCCTCCCTCTCTATGGCTCTATATCCCTTCTGACCTAGGGCGATTTTTCGGTTTCTTAATCCTATACTAAGTCGGTAGGACTCCTTGGACGGGGATCAGCCCGTCGAAAGGCCGCTACCTACACAGAGAACAACACAAACGCAGAATAAACGCACAAAGCACCCATACTTCGAGTGCGATTCGAACCCACGATTCCAGTGCCTGAGTGGGCGAAGACAGTTCCTGCCTTAGACCGCGCGGCGAGTGTAATCAGCAATTACACTAACAATTACAGTAAAAATTGAAATTATTCAGAACATGAATGTTAAAGCGTATAGCTGTTAATACGTTAAAATGATTTGAAATATGCTTTAATTGTTTTATAAATACATATATATTCGACTTAGAAACTGTGCGTGGAGTCTTCGCACATTAATCATCCGGATAAAAAAGTGTTTTAACACATTAACAGCTGTACGCTTTAACACTGATGTGCTCAATAACTCTCATTTTTACTGTAACTGTAAATGTAATTAATTAACTACACGGGGGTAATATTGGTGAACAATTGACCTTTATAATTATAAAGCACCTCCTTCCGTGTTAGGTACCTTTGATGATGTTCTCCTAGGACAGAAACATATAAACGTTTTTATATAATTAAATCAAATTGTTTACACTCAATGGTGTTGTTCACTTAATACCAGCTGTAGTAGTTTCTGAATTGATATAAGCGTACAAACAGACACTCTGACACTATTATGTACACATTTTTTGCACTGTGCAAATAATGCGTAAAGGACACGCATTGTTAATTTATATTACACTTATGTTATTGGATGTAGCTTGTCACATTTGCTGGATATTGTATCAGGCTGGAGTAGCAGAAGAGGGCTACTACGTCATAGGGAACAGACGCCCCAGCTGTGAATCCGGGTCTGCGACAGTGATAACATCAAGCAACTCTACAAAATTCGCTGTGGGTGAAGATGGCAGTGTTAAGGTATTACGATTTTAAAGCTCTTCCACATTTTGGACTATCCCTGAAGCATGGTAAACAGGAGTATCAACGCATTATGATCTCTAGGGGACTGGACGTATAGTTCACCATTCTTAACCTCATTCGTATGTGTCNACTTGAGTAGTGAATACGACGTAGGAAAAATCCTGAACAATTTTATATTTTAATATTTAATTTTTAACATTTATCAATATATATGATAAATATATATTTTAATTATTTTAATATGAAGACGACAAGGCATGTAATGAACTAGTTTAACGTTAAGCAAATAAGCACCTGAGGATGGCACTTTTGTGCCGAAACATGTAGTGCGAGTGAGAGGAGTGAAGTAGATAAGTGTATGCACTAGAAGACGGTGAAATAAATCATGGACTTGAATCAGTGTAACAGGACGCTAAAATATAACATAGTCAATCACAATAATTCTACACTTCATTGAATAACTGATAGGTTCGAACGTCGATAAAATCACAAATGACTCCCCTCCCCCCCAAAAAAAGGCAGCACGAGGCCACCGAGGACCAAAAATTACAAATACCCAATTTTCACCCAAACCACAAACGTGCGACCAGTAGCAACAACAACGCACACACATCTAATGTCTAAGTTCCTATAAAGGACACAGTTTCGTAAACACACCATATGCAGTATATACGCTCCATTTTCCACACAATATCGCACCTAAAAAGAAACCCCTGTATGTAATAGGATAACTTTTATAGAATAACAATAATTTTAACATAAGCTTTATCTACTTGTATTTAGATAAATATTTCAATATATTTAAATATTGTAATACTACGTAAAAATGGTACATGACAAGACTAACAGCAATAGATCCACTACGACACGCAATCCAGTAATGAACGTTAAATGCATTTCACTGTTTATAAACGCCTGATGATGGTTGTTAACGGCCGAAACATTTTAATAAACTAACTGATTTTATTGACATTCGAGTCTGTTCTTAACCTCGGTACTAGACTGAGGTCAGTGGTCAGCTTTACGTCCCTGCCACTTTAACCCCGAGAAAACAGCCCCGGTATCCATTGTATGGGAGGCTAGGTGGGCCCCAGAGCGGATCTAGACATTATGGAGAGGAGAAAACTCTCCTAACTCCATTAGAAATCGAACTTCGATCCCTCGGTTGTCCAGCTCATAGCCTAGTGGCTGTACCAACAGAGCTACCCGTTTCTTCTTCCTTTAAGATTTCCCTACTCAAATTTTGAACGCATTTCTCGTCTCTTCCATATCAGAAAATATCCCACTCATCTCATCCTTCTTGATTTGATTATTCTAACAATATCTGGCAACGAATTCAAATTACGAAGTTCATTATGAAATTTTCTGCATATTTCCGTTATCTCGTCTCCCATAGATCCAAATGTTCTCTTTGGTACTCCGTTCTCAAACATTCTTTGCATGTACGAGCATACAGAGAGAACAAACAAAACAATAAATTAATTATTATACCACTTAATGTTCGGTACTGCATAATTTTCGTCAGTATAGATTTCCCACATACAGGATATTGGTGGGAAGGCCAGAAGGAAAGACATCAGTGGGAAGACCAAGGCGTAGGTGGGTGGACAATATTAAAATGGATCTTAGAGAGATAGGATTGAATGGTATAAATTAGATTGATCTGGCTCAGGATAGGGATCAGTAGAGGGCTCTTGTGAACATGGTAATGAACCTTCGGGTTCCATAAAATGCTGAAAAATTCTTGCGTAGCTGCACAATTGGCGGCTCCTCCAGAAGGGCTCAGCTCCATGAGTAAGTAAGTAAGTAAGTAATGTACTTCCAGTATGTAAGATTCATCAGACAATACTGAAGATTTACAACTCTCCAAGTTGACAAACTTCGATTCACACGAATAATTTAATGAAATATGCGGTATACGTTACACAGACCTAAATAGGCCAACATAAAATTTCACAATCATTTTACATCTATCGCAGTCTAACAGAAGGATATATAGGCCTACTGTTTTGTAGCTGCCTCCGTGTTACTTCGCGCATCTTACATTTCCCTGCAGAACTTCCATATTCCGCCACCTTAGCCTCGCTACGCTCCAGCACCATGCATTAAATGGCTCTAATGTTCCCCCCTGCCGGTCACGGTAGCCGAGTGGTCTAAGGCATGCACTGTCTTCGCTCGCTCGGAAGCCGGGATCGTGGGTTCGAATCCCACTCAGGGCATGGATGTTTGTGTGCGTTTTTCTGTGTTTGTCTACAGGTAGAGGCCTTGCGACGAGCTGATCACCCGCCCAAGGAGTCCTACCGAATGTGTAAGATCTAGAAAAACCGAAGTGAACGGAGAAGTTCGTGGAGGTAGGCCTAGGCCCACTGGGGCTGTAGTGCCAAGGAAAAAAAATGTTCCCCCCTACTTAAAACTTCCCATGGCCGCCATGTTGGTATTATTGAGGGCAAGGAACTGATATAGTCGGGTTCAACGTTAATATCAATTTTCATTAAATAATACCGTACTGTAGCATCCTGTTGCACTCTTCCATTTTATCGTAATTATTATTTTACAGTTTTATGTGCAACTATTTATTAATTTATAATTATTATTATTATATTATTTATTATTATTATTATTTTACAATTAAGTTTTAAACTTAAAATTTGAGAATTTATATGTCACAACATGTTTCGGCCAATATGGTCATCATCAGGTGTTAGAATATATCTAATGGAGGAAACTGCTGCTTTCTGTGTAGGTCCTTCGGACGTAATAATCTCTTCTAAATAATAGGACTGAATAGTAAAACGTTCTGAACATAATACTTCGGATGTCTGGTTACCTTCGAATGAAGTAATGGAGAAACAGAGACCAATAGTTGGTATAACGTAGTTAAATAAACGTCAAATTATTTCTTTTAGGTTTCCGGGTACCCGCAGGCTGTGCCCTGGCACGAATACTGCGGAGATACAGGCATGCTTTTGGTGTGTCCCGGGCGACTCAGGACCGAGGTTCGGAAGTTCTTGATATATGGTGTCCTACTGCTTATAGCTGGTGCCCTCCTCATTGGTGTGGTTATCACGGGCTTCCTGCTGCCGAGCAAGGTCGCCAAAAAACTCCACAACCTTGTCTTCGCAGCCCACAACTCAATGCTCGCCACTGCATATGTGGCTACGGGCGTGGCCCAGATCATACCCAACAAGAGGAATGCGGCTTGTTTCTCTCTGGGTATGTGAAGTAGCGCAGTAACCGACTAACTCATCGGCAAGAGAATTCAAAGATTCAGTATCGACAAGACAGACATCCTCGATTGCCTGTGGCCTAAAGCAACTCATATTTTCCACATAATTCTTTAATTACAGTATATAAATTTTATTTTTGGAAGTGACTTCTTAAAGTCAACTAACAAAAACTATGTTTTATTACATACATTATCAGATCAGCTATTCTGCTGACATAAATATTTGCTCTTTCAACGTTACTTCAAAAAACATTTTGTCAGAATTTAATTTTATCATTTTCACATAGCCTATTTCTGAAAAGATGAACATGCATATATAATTTCAGTCCTAAAATATAAAGGGAAGAACCCGTTTAAAAGAGTTAGGTGTATGTAGGAGCATAATATTAAAATGGACCCTCAATATCTTGTATGTTAATGTATGAATCACACTGAGGACATCGACAAATGGAAGGTTGTTGTGAACACGGCAATGGATCTACGGGTTTCATAAAAGCAAGGAATTTCTTCACTAACTGAATGACACGAAGTTTTAAGGGATCTTCTGGATTTATCAGCGATGAAATGAAGCAGGGAAGGGGGTCATTTCACAGTGTCGTAGGGTACTTCCAGTTTTGCATTCGTTTTGCGAGGAATTTCTTGAATACTTGAGGGACTATTCGTTCCTGAAGAAATCTGCTCCGTACAGTAAATTGATAGGACTCTTCGAAAAGGAAATCACAAAAAACGGACGTTTGCATTGCATTTTTCTCTTAGTACCGAACAGGCATTGATGTACAGTTATGTAAAGGGTGCTGTGGAAATTATGAGAGGAAGTCGCTGATTTCGAATATATATCGCGTTATCTACTCACGCAATTACTTGAACAGCTTCAGATTTTCACTACGTCTCTGATGGGTAGTATTTAAGACGCTAACCTGTGAGTGTGTTTGCGTTTACAACTTAAAATCTCAACCCACTTCATATGTCTTCTTTTCACATCCTTAAATTACATATCGTTGATAGCTTCTTCTGGTTAATTAAATTTCCACCGTTTAAATAAATAAGTTATACAAATATTCAGCGTTTTCCGTACAGTTAAACTGTCATAAACTTTCCTCGTTAATTATCGGGGCATAGCGTACATTGAATTTGTGGCAGAGTTCCAGCTTGTCACTTGCATGAGAGGGAACAAAATTTTTATCTGCAACGTACACTGAAGTAAGATATCAAATAAGTGTCCAATACAGTCTCTTATTTAATTAATGATATCATAAAGAACTTATAATTCTGCTGGAAAGTAAAAATTGAACGTCCTTCTACACATGAAGAAGTACGGGGTAGTTTTCAAGGTTCAACCTCAGTGAGTGTAGTCAATCAAGAAGAATGAATGCAACCTACATACAACCAAATGTGTAAGTTATATCATCGTCATCATCATCATCATCATCATCTGCTGGCAGGTATTCGGGCCACTTTACTCCTTCCAGTCTCATCCGTCCAACAGAATCTTCAAAGGACTTCCTCGGTTTTCTTTTTATCAATATGGTTTGTAACTGTTTAACAGTTTAGAAGACTAATTCATTGCACCTTGTCAACATGTTGAATCTAATTAGTCTTATACGTCGAAATTTTGTCCAGTAAGTATTATTTCTTAATTCTTTCAACACTGCAAGCATGATCGAAGTCACTATTGTTTCCAAGGGGGTGGGAACCAATTAGAAAATATGTTTAAAAATCTACGTTTAAGACGTTGAAGACTATTGTTATGAATCCAGGACAGAAGACTATGTCTTTTGAAATATATTTGATTTTTATTATTACTAGCTGCTATGTTCCTTTCTTTTCTTCAGTTTCGGTTTTTACAGAAGTCCACAGGAGAAGGCAGAAATCTGCTTTGCCCTCACGCCCGAGCCCATGTCTATAAGTGCGAAGTGTTAAAAATTCTGACTCGTAAAGAAATGTAACTGAAATTTCTATGACGCTTTGTGGCATGGTGATGCATCCTGTGTAGGGAAGGCTGCCATACGGTAGGGGTCTCTTAAGCACCATTATTGTGGTGACGTTCCTGGGGGCCTAGGGTCAGTAAGAGTCGAACCAATAACAATTTCTGCATGAATCTTCTTACGGTGGTTCTTTTCTTTCCTGCTTATTTAGATTTGTATTTAGATTTTGCCATCACCATCGATATTATGATGAAATGCTGACAAAATCTATAATACCCACGGCAGAACACATACGCCGACTTTCCTTAATAAATTTATCTTCGTGTGGAAGAAAGAAGAAATAGAGAATACAAAAAGAAAACAGTAAGATTAAGATAACTAAAAGTATTAATTACAAATCAAAAGAAAATATCATATTGACTGGTAATTTACAGTCTATGTCTCTATCTATCTATCTATCTATCTATCTATCTATCTATCTATCTATCTATCTATGGCTCCACGGCCCTTGTGGACTTTGGCCGCTTTTTCTGTTTCTTATTCTATACACAGTCGGTAGGACTCCTTGGATGTGGGATCAGCCCGTCGCAAGGCCGCTTTCTGCACACAGAATAGTAAACGCACACAAAAATCCATGCCTCGAGTGGGATTCGGATCCACGTTCCCGGTGTTCGAGCGGGCGAAGACGTTTCATGCCTTAGACCGCGCGGCTGCAATGTACAGTGCACTTGCCTCTATAATTAGCCGCCATCTTCCGGATTGTGAATACCATACATATATCACACACGTATTACACACAAACCCAACTTAACAGTTGTTCAGGGGATAGTGTACGAGTATGCCTGGACATCAGTGCCCTACTTTTGCACCGGTACGTGTGCCAGTGTTCCATGCAACATTCTGCGTGACAGCTCAGCGAGAGCGCGCGTACTTCCCCGGCGTGACAGCTGAAGAGTCTCTTTCGTTTAGGTTAGCAGTCTCGGCAAGACATGCTGCTGTTGTGGAGTGTAGTGATTTCTGTGGTGACTGCAGTACCCCAGCACGGCTTCACTGTAAACAAGTGCTGCTCTCAAGACCAGGCTCTAACCCCGGACTTCACGTGCACGGGTTACAAGAATCGTTATTCACACTCGATGAGCGAGTTCCCGCCCTGGCTGTTATCCGAAGTGACAGTTGGTTCACAACCTCTCTCCAAGTTCCGTCTCACGCCTCAGTTCGGCAGCCAAGCAAGGTGTGAAGGTCGCCAGCACCTGATATTTGCATATGACGTAGATCTGCTCACGTTACGGGAAGATGGAGGGCTTATTTTGTATGATGATGATTATAAGAAGAACACAACATTCCCAGTTTCAGCTTTCTGCTTCGATAGTTTGTTACTCAAGGGTAGTCAAACCGTTAATGTGATCCTATTGTGCCCATGTGATACTATGACATGCATCAGAAAGTGTTGTCCTCCTGGAAGATATTTAGATGAAAATCAGAATTGTGCGCCACAAGATATGGATATCGCGAAGCACACATCATTTCATGATGATTCTTCCAAGTACTTTCAGCTGATCGGATTTCCTCACTGCCAAAGTGTAGGTGCTTACTTGCTGAACCCATTGACACAACGAAGTGAGAAACGTCTGCAGTATCGGTTCCTGGACGATGGTCGGGTGGAAGGACGCGGGTTCGAACAACCAATACCCGTTGCAGAGTACTGCTGGGATGTGACAATCGACGAGGATGGCAACGAAACTCCGAATCTCTTATACTGCAAGAGATGGGAGAGTCGTGGTTTGTGTAGTGAGCGGAGGGTCTTCTATGGGGCAATGCTACTTATAGACGCCGGCTTCCTCTCGACTACTCTCATCGTCTATGCCGCATTACCAGAGCTGAGGAATGGACTTCACACCAAGTACCTCATGGCTCATACTGCGAGCTTCCTAGTTGCCTGTCTGTTCCTGGGAATTGGGCAGCTTCTACCTGATCTGCACTATGAGTTTTGTATCACAATAGGTGAGACACTGCGTCCACTGATTTCATGAGTCTGCGGAACAGTTGGTCTTCCTTCCTATTCTTGTTTTCATTCAATCTGTGTCCTTTCCATTTTAACATTCTTACACAAAAACGTAGTTATCCTTACTGCACATATCACCTACCGCCAACATAGCTTATAGCCTATGTATTGGATTACGTATCAGCATTATGAGCCTAACAATTAGCAGTTTCTACTAGAGACCTGTGGGATGTTGTTTTTAAGCTAAAACATTTCCGAATTTATAATTCTTAAATTTAACAATACAATAAAAAACATACAGTTTTTCTCTAGCACAATAAACATCTACATTTTGTATCTTTCGTCATTTTTTACATAAAAATACTCCAAACACAGTACAAATAAAGCTTCCTGTTCTCCAGGAAGTGTGTTTGAATCATATACATTTTAGTATTATATTAATCACTGATGGTATACATATAGTATATACGTATTAGTTTCGAGGCTTCACGTCCAACCCGACCAACTGTCAAGTCAGAATAGCGGGACGCGTGCCGCTGGCTGAGGAGCACTACTCTGGCTTACGCAACAAATTCTATGGTTGCATTTTGCTTCTAAGAACAATTATTTCTGAATGGTAACTTTAAAAGACAATGTACACACCCTATGTGAATTGAGAGAAGCAAGTATCTAAAAGGATAACTCAGATCAAAGTGATAATATTTTTATTTTATTTCTTATGGTTTATTTAACGACTGCCTGAAATCCAGATCTACAAATCAAATTGTTACGATTAGTCAATGATGAAATGGAAAGATGTGGAAAGAAGCGGCCATGGCCTAATTTGTGGTATTATCACTCCATTTGCCTAAAGGACTGAAGAAACCCGCTAAAAACTGATTGGCGGTAAATCGCCAGTCCTAGAATAACTTTGACTTAGGTTGTCCAGTGATTAAGATTAGCTCTTTTTAAGCGGTCAAACAGAGTAGGTGTCTCCTTCTTCATCTGAGGATGGAAACGTATCCAGTTTCCGAAACGTTGCGTTCTCTAGTTGTTAAAATACTGGACTATGGATAAAACCCCAAAACCCAGTGATTCTGCTTTGGTAACGCTTATATAATGAGATATGTTTTGTTCTTCTTGCAGCCTTCACTATCCAATTCACTTTCCTGGCGGCCTTCTTGTGGCTGAATGTAATGTGCATCGACATTGCGTGGGCGTTTAGGTAAGTCTTGTAACTTAACTTCATCCTTCACTTCGTACTCGCATCCAAAGTTGTTCTGTTATTCTGAACTAAAATAATGCTAACATGCACTTCTTACTTACTTACCTACTTATGGAACTGAGCCCTTCTTGAGGAGAAGCCAAATCTGCAGCTACTCAAGAATTTCCCAGCATTTTATGGAACCAGAAGGCTCATTACCGTGTTCACAAGAGCCCTTTACTGGTCCCTACCCTGAGCTAGCACAATCCAATCCATACCACCCCATCCTATCTCTCTAATATCCATTTTAATATTGTCCACCCACCTACGCCTTGGTCTTCTATGAAACCTAAATTCTAAAACTTACCAAAAGGAACAGTTTTCCCGTTTGCCATGCAGGAACTACTAAGCGAAATAAATGTAACACCTACTCTAAGAAACAGGAAGCGTCATACTTCACGTACGTAACCTTCCGGAAGAAATGTCTGTCTCAATTTCCCATCACCGTATGAATACAGGAAGTACGCTGAAAACAGAATTTGCTGATTTTCTAATGATGACATAACGGCCTATATCACTAACTTACGATGATACACCTTCGTTCCCACAGTAGATGAAGTACAGACGATAAACAGACATTGGTAATTATTTAAGATCTAAGGTTTTCGCGGAGGTGAATTTTCTCGGCGCATTTAGTATCGAGACTTCATAGGATCGCACGGTTGGATGATACATGAATGATGAATATTTGGAAACGATAGATCATGGCTTAATCGAGGTATTACCCAGGCATTTGATCGGAGGGAATGAGGAGAACCGTGGAAAGCCTCACTCAGGATATGCGTTGTCCCGTCCGAGATCCGAAATGAGCACCTCTCGGATATAAATCTAGAACCTTACCGCCAAGCCAACCTCTTCGGTTTCACGGCTGTGAAGATTTGGATTGTGGTCTCCTAGGATATGACACTGTTTAGTCTGGTAGGAGGTTATCTATGTAATGGGGGAATTCTCTCCCACGGGGTAAAGTGGCTAGGGAGTAAATTTGGTCACTCACTTTCATGTAGCGGCGAGGTGAAGAGTGGGTGGGGCCAGTCATTTTCTGTTGAGTCAGGCTGCGTCACCGAACCGGAAATATCTTGAAGCGGAATATGGACGGCTTTGATGAAAATTTCCTCTAGTGCATCATTTACGTAAAAATAAAATTAAGAAACGAAAACGAATCTGTCTCTCTCTCTGGCCATTTATCTGTCCCTTTTCTCCCAAACGGCGCGACTACGAAAAAGCTGGCAAGACAAAAGTTGTTTCCCATGAAGAGACAATCCAGGGAAAATGATATTTTTGCTGCAAACGTACAGTCCAATCCAGCTTGTTTCCCCATTACTTTCTCCGTAAGAAAGGCATTCGTATCGTGACAACAATAGGGTTGTTGCTAGGATACAGAAAAAAAACTGTATTCTGCTGTTGTCAGGATGGGGGTCGGCCCGAACTATCTTCAGCTGTTGTGAGGATACGGGGGAAACCCGAAATTCTCTGTCGTTACAAGCATGCGAAGGAAAACCCAAACTATTTTCTGCCGTTACCAGGACACAGGGGGAAACCCCAGTTATCTTTTGTCAATATTAAAATACCATTGACAATCCAAATTGTGTTCTTCCTTTGCTAGATAATGGAAAGGAATGACTATATGTCAAACACATAACAGGGATGGTAGGGAAATATGGGAGAAAAGAGGGAAGGAAATCATACATCGAGTAGGCAACCTTAAGGAAGAACAGACCTGTTTAAGCATGTTTGAACTTCCCAACGGCGTATGAATACCGAAAGTATGTTGGAAATACACTGTAGTACTCCTGTAACTATAGCTATGACGCGACTTTGTTCCCACGCTGGGCAGAGTAAATGAAATGGACAAAGGCATTGAAGACCGGAAGTGAGGAAGATGTTTTAACTTGAGTGAGGAGGAAAGAAATGATGACAGAACGGATAAGAGATGGAAAACAAATACCGGACAAACAAGGGGAATGATTACCCCACATCAGATTTTAAGAGCAGCAAGAGTAACTACCATAAACAAGAAAATTACTCTCTAAAATTTTATGTACAGTCTTATCCAGCCTAAAATGTGCAGAGCTTCAATGCATCTCCATAAGCCTTCATAGAATGGTGCTCAGTTAAAGAGGCGAGTTTATCTTTGCCTTTCCGAAGATCCGGTATAGTGGCGGGCTTATGTACTAGGGGTGTCGTATTTTCACGTTTCACTATATAAAACTTATTTATCTGCCTATTTCCTTTCTTACGAAAGAAAGTAACATAGAAAGAAAGTAGGTTTTCGGGATCACTACGCTCTCTGCATGTGTCCAATTTTTTCTAATCTGTTGATCAGTTTCCACGAAACTTGTTATGAGCATTCTACCATTAGAGGCCACCAGAACGTCATACTTTTTAATTTCCTACAGTCGGTAATTACAACATGGGGGACGCACGAAACTTTTAGGTACAAATGTCAGTAGCTCCATTTATACAGGGCCCTGAAATTAAGAATGAAATAGATCTTCGAAAAATACACAACTGTTGTTGAGGCGAGTTTCTTCCTCTCTCTTTCTTTTTTCTTTTTCTTTCTTTCTTTCTTCTTGGGTGTGTGTCTCTGTGTGTAAAATAATGGGATTTGGCTGCAAGAACTCTGTATTCAGCTTTCAGTTTCATGGCGATGTCTAATTCATCACTTAAGCGGCCTCCGTAGTCTAGAGGTAACGTTCCCACCTCATGACTCGTAGTACGCGGGTTCAAATACCCGGCGGAGGTCGTCGAATTTTTAAGGGCGGAAAAATTCAGGGAACAAGTCCTCCGGGAGGGACTTTAAGCCGTGGATCCCGTGTCGTAGCTTTACGGCACGTAAAAGAACCTCATATCTCCAAAGGAGGTCACTGAGCCAAATTAACGGACGTTTCCCACCCAACAGCAGTCTCTAATACCTCTGGTAGATGGGGGAAGCATTATAGATACCTCTCAGCTAGTAGAGCCGGTCTCGCTGGCTGGGCGGGACTGATGGTAAGCACCAGTACCGGTATGATATAGAGACTGGTAGAAATCATAGAGGGAAGCACAATGGACCAATACAGGTCTCAGTGCATGGGGAAACCCACCCTCTCCAATAACTAACTAACTAACTAACTAACTAACTAATTCATCAGTTGGGCTAACATACTGTGACATTTAAACCTGTATCTAGGAAACGACCACAAAAGAAGCAACTATACAACAGCCATTGCTATGTAATGGTTCTACAAACAAGGGTCGTTGCTAGGTAACGGCAGTAACAGATACGTAACACGCAACATTGGAGTAACTGGAAAGCGGTATGCTCTACGCGGTCCGTGCGATAGCTACGTGATGCAACAACAGAAGAACTGTTGGGAGAGATGTTTTCTGTACGGTCCATGCCGAGGCTACAAAATGAGTAGAAGCTGTGACTACGAGAGAATCTTGAGACGGCAGTGAGAAGAGTAGGAGGTTGGTGTGAGATGGCCGCCAGCCTGGGAGTTAATTGGAGCAATGTGTGAGTTGTGAGACAGTCGCCGCCAGTAAGGACGTGAACATGAAATCTGAGGAAGCTACGGCATTGGAAGCCGTTACCAGGCGACGGCCAGTGAATACATAGCAGACTGAGAAGACTTAAATGTGTGCTGTAGTAAATGTAGTTTGGGAATTGGCGATAGCGCTATAGTTATTTGTAGTTACGTTCTGTAAGAGTTCAGTAAATTCAATTACCAGTCTATAGTCACTCCTCCACGTGACAATATGAAGTTCGGTATGGGGCTAGATCATAAACATACTTACACATGCATGAAACACTGTTTATAAGTCAGTAGTTGTAAGCATGGTGCCGGAGAGAAACTCTGAGGTTATGCTCCAGAAAAACAAAATTGTACTCAAACCTCAAGTTCTTCCAACGATAGACGAGAATAATAACAATAGCAATAATAATAATAATAATAACGTAACAATAATATGCGACATCGTAAATTGCAAGCAATAACATTTTTCTGGACCAAACGTAGTTTTTCTTACCATCTACGCAAAAGTTCAGCACGCTAGCCCATAGACTAAATTGAATTCTGTTGTTTATATTTTAATTTATGGTTTATTTGACAACGCTGTAAGTGGTTCGGACTATATATCACATGCCACCGAATGACAGGTTGATCAGTGAATGATCAATTGGAATTAATGTGAAAGGAAGTGACTGCGATCTATTTTGAAATACTATCTTAGCACTTGGCAGGAGGAACTGAAGAAAACCGCGAGAAATATCAATGATGATGATGATGATGATAATCAGTTTCCCGGTCGAGATTCGACCCCGGGATTCCTCGAATACGAATCAGAAGGATTAACGTATGAGTCAACTAGCTCAGTGAATTTACCTTATCTAAATATGACATTGTGAACGGAGAAGTTCATGGCGGTAGGCCTAGACCCACTGGGACTGTAGTGCCAAGAAAAAAAAAATATATATGACATTACCGAAGTGAACGGAGAAGTTCATGGGGGTAGGCCTAGACCCACTGGGACTGTAGT
>NW_019735468.1:1283310-1374770 GCF_002891405.2 Cryptotermes secundus | reverse complement strand
ACTGGGGCTGTAGTGCCAAGGAAAAAAAATATATGACATTACCGAAGTGAGCGGAGAAGTTCATGGGGGTAGGGCTAGGCCCACTGGGGCTGTAGTGCCAAGAAAAAAAAAATATGACATTAACAGCACAAGATTTGCAGAATTGGACTCAGTTTGATGGGAACTCAAGCTTCATGAGTTCTTTGGAGAATTTCTTCAGGCAGCAGTTCGTCCTATATACGAAGATGTTATCACAGTCGAGAGCAATAAATAAGTAAATACAAATACAATAAGAAATAAAAAAGAGAACAAGATAAAAGGAAACAGAGGAACTTCGTTGGAAATATTACTATGGGCTGCTGCAAAAACAGAATTATAATTAAAATTTAATACAGGTCCATAATTACTTATAAGGCATAGAAGTATTTTAATAGCAGCAATTTCTTTAATAGTTAAAAAGAAATTTGAAGTAATACAATTCATTGCCGCTATTTTATCTAGAGAAACGTCCATTGATTTTTTTATCCAGATAGCACTGCCATCGTCAGCATTTAACAATTCATCACTCTCCTCGAGCTTCGTGTCTCCTTAGCGAGTTCATTCGTTTCCTCACTGTGCCCAGACGACCACCGGGATATACTTCAAACAGGACGCGACGCCCTTCCGAATCTTTATCCACTTGACCATTTGATATTCGTGATCAACTTCTCAACTTATTAGACCCTGTCACCTCACAACTGGGGGCACGCGATAGCGTAGTCGATTGAGGCACTATGCTGCAAGCCAGAAGGTCGCGGGTTCGAGTCCCGATGAGGTTAATTTATTTTCAATTTACCTAATCCTTCCAGCCCCCTCGTTGGTGCCTCCACCTTATCGTGGTGAGGGGTTTGAGTATGCCAAGGACCCTGAGAGCCATACCAGCGGTAGCGTAGCTACTGGCAGGGCCTCCCTTGCTGGACAGGTCAAAGGGTAGGCATCAGACAAAGAGAGACACCAAAAAATGATGACGGAAGCAGCGTCATCAGCAGCGACTTGAAGCACAGAGCAAATGATGCTCGAGATGGTTCAAGTTCGTATAGCAACAGGCGTGACCAGAGTGGTTTGAACGGCTGCTGTACTGCGATGTGGAAAGCAAATGGAAAAACTACCACATTATCACTTTTCCTGGAGAGTCTCTTTCCAAAAACAGAAGATCGCATTGAGCGGAGAAACTGTTTTGGAAGAGGCTGTGGACCTGTCGTCTGACAGATTACTGATGAATGAATGAAATGAATCCTTCCAGCCGCGCTATGGCCTTGGGGTTGACTCAGCCTCTAATAGAAATGAGTATCAGGAATCTTCCTCGGGGATAAAGGGTGGCCGGCGCATAAGGCTGACAACCTTACCGCCATCTATGAGCCGACTGTCTAGAGAAAATGTGGGAGCCCCGACGTCTCACAACCCTATGGGCCTCCACGGCCTGTTACAGGGATAGCTTTACCTTTTTCTTTCACCTCACAATTACACCTCTGCCCCAACAGATTTCGTTTCACAGTAATACTGTTAATATATCACAACCAAACACATGCAACGTCGCGAAACGGACCCAAAGAAGAGTTTGTGAAGCACGAGTCTCGAATTTTCTTTAACAGAAATGTATCGATATCTTCGATAGACTAAGCTATAGAACTATTCAGATATGAGAGCCGTAAGATTGTATTTCCCGGATACTGGCTGCCCAGCAGCGTATCAATACTGTTCCTATGGAACCAACTTCTCCCCGTAACGTCGTTTCTTCTAACGCATGTTTTCCCTTAACCAATTAGCGACCTTGAGTGGGGTATACTCGTACATATAAGCGTGCTACGAGTATAGTGTATTTTGACCACTCATGGTTAAATCTTTACATTCGAGAAATACACAACTAGAACCGCTAGCAGCTTGTTGAACCGGAGACCTTGATTAACCAAAAGCAAATAAAGACATGCATTTACCTACTATGAAGCTGAAAGGGATTTTCTCTGTCTGCTTCTTTCACTAACAAGTATGTGTACACAACTAGCGCCTTTCAATGCATCTGGGAATTCAGTATGACGTGATTAGTCGCAACGCTTCCAGTAATAGTCTTTCATACGTGTATTTAATAAATTGTACAGCCATCTTATTTCATTATGTATGGCGTCAGCGATGACGGTCAATCATCGTAACAAATTTAATTATGGCCAAAAAATTATCCTTTGGGCAAGCTTAAGTGGAGTGACTTGCATGGTGAAGCTCAAATATTTATTAGCCCCACTTTGTGCATTCAGTTGGGAAAGACCAACCTATGATATATCCGTGTTTGTACCTGGGTCTGTTCTTCGCTGGTAAATTTAAAATTAATGACCGATTTTCCCGAAATTCGTATGATGTTTAAATACATTTCATTTTAACTAATTACTATTTGGAAACCCCCCAAAGGGTCTACACCTTGTCGTAGTGGTAAGGCTTGCGTGACTCTGTGACCTGGAGGTTATGCCGGCGGTAGTTTAGCTACCGGTAGGGTCATCCATGCCGGAAAGGTCAAAGGGTAGAGTCCAGACTAAGAGAGATGCCCTGATATTCCAGGTTGGGGTTTGACATGAGGTAACATCATCATCCTGTAAAAATAATTTTGTTCAGAAACCTAACAACCAGCCTCGGATAAGTGGAACATATGGGAAACGGACCAACCAGAGGACGAGGAACATGATATTGCGACTGCAACCTGGAATATATGTTGAGAACGACCTGAAGAAGATGAAGGTGAAAGGATGGATAGAGAAGATGAGGAATAGAGAGCAGTGAAGACTGGTTGTAGAGGCGGCCAAGGCTCACGCAGGGCTGTAGCGCCGAATAGTAATACTAATGCAGTGTCTAGAAAACACCAGATTCAGTGAGTTATGCACGCATTCCTTGCACATTCGCCGACTTTTAATATTCAGGCACTGAAGTTCATTTTCGGAAACAGCAAATTTGAAACTTGAAACACGAAATTTTACATCCCTGTCTCCTTTGTATGGCGCCCAGGGAATTTTTGACGGGAATGTTCAAGCTTTTTTTTTTATTGCTAGTGGGGTGGGACTAAGTCCCTTGTACTGCGGCCACTTCTGGCCTATTGTACCAGCCCCAGATGATAGGTGAGGGTGATTGTGGAGCAATTGGTGGAATGAAGATTGGCAGGAGAAACCGAAGTACTTGGAGAAAGCCTGCCCCAGCGCCACTTTGTCCACCACAAATCCCACTTGACCAGACCCGGGATCGAACCCGGGCCGCCGCGGTGGGAAGCCAGCGACTAACCACTCGAGCTATACTGGGGATATACTGAAGATAAAATGCAATATCTATAGGTTGCTGGCCTGTTGACTAGGCCACGAGTCTTAACGCGCGCAGTTCCAGTTGCCACAAAGATCGTGTCTCCTTCCCGCCGAACCGGCCGAACTATTTGATTAAGGTTGTCACATAAGATCTCTGTATGTGAATTAATTTTTTTTTCACAAGTGCCACTGTGAAATTCACACGTATAACTGGGAGTTTAAGTGAGCGTTGTCGGTTCTATGCATATTAATAAATTAAACGCAGGTCATTATGATGCCTTTAACTTTTAATTCATGGCACCTCTATCAATAAATTCAGACCACTCCACTACGCCTAGACAATTTCCCCATCCGTCATTAACGCAGTCTTCACTGGTTATAGGGTAGACCAAAACTGAACACATGCGATCTTTTATCTGTACCCTGAAGTAATAAATTATGAAATAAAACGCAGAACTGAGAACTACAGATTTTGCCATGCGGGCAGACTGCAAGAAGAGAACCCTGAAATTATATACACATACACTCTCAGATAGGAACTGGAAATAGGTGGAAGCTCAGAACGTTCTTGCTAGCATTCAAGCTTTGCGAAAGAAGTGCAAGAGGACAGCTGGTTTAAAAATATGCAGCTTCTGCCACTTCTTGCATCCAGTGTGAAACTCCGATAGTTCCGCTTACGACCTTTCACTCTCCTGGTTTAACCCGATCAACACTTTATGTAGTAAGTTACACGTCTGTCTGTCGTTTCCGTGTCCAGCAAAGTGGTAGTTGTGACTTTATCATTTTGTGTGCAAGAAGGATGGGCTTTTCAGGAAGAAGTGTTTTTTTAATAGGAAGCATGCATATACTCGTAAAAGTCAAACATTCTGTTTGCCCAGATGTTTAAACACGACATGTACGATACATCACCTAGTCTGACGTAAAAGCACTTGGCGAACAGCTGAACCTTTTCTTCGTCCTGTTAGAAACATTGCGAGATGTTAATCCCCCCCCCCCGCAAATGTCACCCTGACCTTCCAACAGCTAACGTCAAATATACTTACTCATATATGATATAACTCCGTCCTAAGTGCAAACTATATTTATAGGTCTTTCGTTTTTTCTTCTTTATACACTACATGTTTCGGCCCCAAACGGCCATCATCAGGTGTAAACACTCACGTATCTGTTACACTGCACTTATTTATAACATTTAAAATTTAAAAACATAGGTCTTCCTGATTAGCACTTATAAAATCTTCGGTTCTAATTTGAAATCCTTTAAAAATATTTCTAAATTTTAATTTTAAAAATGTCAGGGTTACTCGCCCTGTGCCTATAGTGCTGCAGCGGCTTCTTCTTGTTTCTAGTATTGTATAGGTGTTATTCTGTGTAGTCTTCTTGTGTGCGTGCCGCTGCATTACCGTGTTCACAAGAGCCCTTCACTGGTCCCTATCCTGAGCCAGATTAATCCAATTCATACCATCCCATCCTATCTCTCTAAGATCCATTTTAATATTGTCCACCCACCTACGCCGCGGTCTTTCCTGTGGTTCTTTCCTTCTGGCTGTCCCATAAATACCCTATATGAATTCCTCTTCTCCCCCATTCGTGCTACATGCCCTACCCACCTCCTCATTATGCAGTTTTCTTCAGCCTCCTGTCACTTCATCTCTCTTCGGTCCAAATATTCTCCTCAATACCCTGTTCTCAGACACCCTCAATCTATGTTCCTCCCTTAATGTCAGAGACCAAGTTTCACACCCATAAGAGCTACTTGAATATTAAAGTATGTATAACTGTCCAGGGTTTACTCAGTTCCAGAAAGTAACTTTATTTTAATTATTTTTATGACACAGCATAGGACTGCACAGAGAACCGACTAAAAAATATATTTATTTAATAAAGAAACTTATGCTTGTGACAAATGACAGTACCAGAAATTACGTTGGGGCCTACTGATGAAGTACGACGTAATGGTCAATGACGTAAAGAAAAGGATATAGATGGATTTGTGTGCACACGCTGCAAAATTAAGAAATTTTATTATAAAAATTCTAGAGAGAGACGCACATTCATTATTCTTCCGAATAAATAACAAAGTTGCGGTCGAATTGGTATCACTTCTGTTTCATATTGGGNTGGGGGGGGGGGGGAGAGGTTCTAAGTTCAGATTTCGTCATGGAAACCAGCTATCCTGACTGAGATTTATCGTGGTTTTCCTGAGTTCCTCCAAGAAACTGTCGGGATAATACCTCACATTCGGCCACTACCAAATCCTTCCACAATATCCATTGCTCACTACCAGCCTACATTCGTAGCTATAAATGGTCTCTTTCACTGACAGCGTCGTTGAATACATCACAAATAAATAAAAAATTTATATTTGCTATTTATTTACCGATAACAAGAAGTAGATGTAGGTATGACAGAACAAATGACAATACAGCTCTGATGATCCAATTTTCATTGCGTAAAATTATCCCTGTGCTCGAGTAATTAAGCAATACGCCCTGAAGATGTACTGGGGAGTGGATTTAAAGATCCATGTATTCTTGATCTCGGCATTAGTTGGAGGTGAGTGGTCAGCTACATGCCCCGGTACCCATTGGATAGGAGATTGGGTGGACTCCAGAACCGGTCTGCACGACTTGGAGAGGAGAAAATTCTTGTTCCTACCGGGACTCGAATTCTGACTCCTCGGCCGTCCAGCCCGTAACCACTCGCCATGTGTGTGTGTGTGTGTGTGTGTGTGTGTATACGTATATATATATATATATAATTTTGCATTCTGGCTGCAACAGAATTCTCAAAAAGTCGAATCGAGATTTTCTCATCTTTCGGATGTGCCTTACCTCAGACGGCTAGTCGCCGGCTTCCCACCGCAGCGGCCCGGGTTCGATCACAGATCAAGAATGTGGATTTGTGGTGGACAAAGTGGCACTGGGGCAGGTTTTCTCCGAGTACTTCGGTTTCCTCTGCAAATTCTCATTCCACTGACTTGCTCCACACTGATCATCATCTATTATCGGGGGCTGGTACAATAGGCCAATTAATGGCCGACGTACCAGGTGGATTCAGTCTCTCCCCACCTCACGAAATTAAAAAAGAAATAATTTTCATCCATTCATTCATCTCCAAAGAACTCAACTTCTCATTCAAATACACGTCGTGCATCTAAGCTGTGAACACATGCCGTTCTTCAAACATTGCAAATTTAATCCAGTTCGAACATCTGAATGTACACACACACACAAACTTCTCATAAACGGCTCTTCCTCGATCGATTTCCTTGCAACCTAGTTCAGAATCTATTATGTAAGCCACACCTGTTCTTTGGGCTTCCACTATGTCCATTGATCAAACACCTGACGTTCACCTGCAATATTTAGAAATAATTTGCTGTCTACTAAAGAACACTGGCTATTACATTTAATTTCAGCTCTAATCAGGCAGGCAACGAAAATGTTTAGCTTTTATGGAAATATGGTATGGTTCTACGTAAAGTCGGCCTGCTGTGTGTGCAGTTTATTACTTGACGGATAAGCATGGTTTTCATTTGAAAGGAATGACGAAAATGGGTCACAGTGTACATACTTCGGGATTAATAGTAACAGAATTAGGATAGATAACTAATCTTCCGATCATGGAACACCGCTGTTTCCAAAGATTCATAATGAACTCAAGAAACTGTTACTGTTCACTTCCCAATATGTTACCGCTTCGTCTACTCCCGAAATATTAAATTTAAGGTAGTAAAATTAGTTTATCATTGAGAAGGCTTGATGCCTGTCCCTGAGGCAAGAATATAACTGTGAGGATATCAGTCACACCTCAGATAATCACTAAATAGCGGAGAATAGATAGGACCAAAGTTATGTAGGAAGGAGCTTTGTGATTAACAATTTTACAATTACATTATATGGATAGTTAAATTAAGAATATTGCAAAGGCCTGATCCTGTTACTCGTATGGAAGAACGAATGAATAAACACAGAAAATTTATTGGGAAACAGAAAAACGACCATTTCGATGACTGAGACGGAGGTGGAAATATAATATTAAAATGGATCTTAATATGTAGAGAATTCAGTCAGAATCGGATCGTTTTAACGAAGTCGAATAAATTATTTGAAAAGAATCAACATGGCAACGGCACAAAACCGGACTACGTTCTACAAAATTAAAATCAGGCTTTTTACAAGGTGGAGCCTCACCTGGAAGTTTTGATGTTGTAATTAGACAGAACTGTGCTTCATGAACTTCTGATAAAGAAGTGAATGCTTATCCTGCTAGACATTTCTAACGTGATTTTTATACGGTGTCCTGCCTCACGGCGGTAACTGATTTGAAAGTATTCCTGAATAAAATCTTACCTGATAGTCCTGAGTAGCGAGGGTGTTCATCTGCATGCCATCCATCACCTGCGGATTTCACTTTTATGAATTTCTTTGTTTATAGCAAAGTGTACGTCCCTCCGCCAGAAGACCCAGTTTTATACTTGAATCTCAGTAGCTACGTGCTAGCCAGCATGTTCTGCATCGTTACGACAGTGTGAACAGTCAGTCGTGTGCCGATTATTTGAAGTGTGGCTTCCTCGTTGTTGCAAGCTATGCGTATGACAGTTTTAACGAACTTTAATAATAATAATAATAATAATAATAACAATAATAAGTTGTGTGTGCCGAGCGATTTTCTGAACCAGTGTTTACATTTATGTTCGTATAATTTCGAATTCGGAGTATAACTGTACCGAAATAAGTACTTTCGTATTCAGCACTCCTTGTAAATACCCACCCAAGAGATAAAAGAATCGATATCAATGTTTATTATGGCTTCGAACTATGCACTATTTGCTTTAAATTGCACCAGCTCAAAGGGGAAGGGCTATGGATGTAATATTTTTTCTTTCATGCACACTTATAAATGGTACGAAATATATGCTGGAAGAAATTTAATCCCATTTAATGAGATCTGTAACGTGTCAGGCGCCCTTAGTAACTTAAAAATGACCAGTATATACTTGACGTAATTAAATTATTCCGCTACGAAAACGGAACGTAATCCACAGAGTGTGTGATGGTCCGAAATATTTACAGGCAGTTGAATTAGTATGTTACCACAATCATTATTGTCCTTCTCTACCTCGCATATTCACAGACTTCATACATTAAGAGAGGTTTAAAATTAGACCCATTATTATAAACATTCTAATTGACTTCTTACGTTTTGTGTATCTCCGCAAAGTAATGTTTTGCGTAGAATAAACAAACATGAAATACTGGGAAGAAATTGTGTCACCTGCCTTCATTTAAACGCCTTAGAATCGAGAGGTACATTATTAACAATACTTCGTAATGATCTACTGATATTTGCATGCAAGTTCCAGCTCTGTCAGGCATAACCTCAAAATTTCACATCATCACAAGGCTTCTAATTTTTAACATACTATATATTCCATACGATTGGTACATAATCAGTAGGTATGTTTGTGATCAATCATTGTGACATTTCACACATTTAGCCGCTGTTGATGTCATAAAAAATGCTGCACATAGCTGCAATGTTGTTATTACATTACACCAAAAAGGAATTATTAACACAAGCCACATATCAAATGTGACTCATCACACAAAATTTCACATCCTACATTAGGTAGTGACAGTGTTCTATGATACTGGAAGTAACCGATAGGGAACTGAAAAGTATTGAGATTGTGTATCCTCTGGTATCATGAAGTTGATACTGTTATCTTCAAAATCCATCAGCAATTTATTCCTCGCATTCCTTAGAGAGAAATTTAAGTTTAAAAGGGAAGAGTTCTCTCTTCTGGGATGTAATGCTGTGTAGTCCACCGAAAATCAACCAACATTTTGGAGTGTGTCATCCAATCTTAAGGGTCAAAGAATAAGCCAAACAAGAAGGTGATGTGAAAGCGGGTGATAAGCAGAGGCATTATATCCCAAAGGATAGAACTCTGTGAGAACTTGAAATCCTACATCAGTTACAAACAATTTACATTAGTTTCACCAGACTTCTATGTGAAAAAATGCCAGAGAATGTATGAATCTTGAAAATATGTTGAAAGGAGACAAAAAAAAATGCTTATGGTTTTGTAATACTATTCTGCACATGAGAAATTTGTTCAAAACACATACATTACTCTGTTTGAAGTTACTGTCTTGCAGGGTGTTAACATGTTAAAAAAACAGAGATATTTAAGAACTTAGGAATACAGTAATGTTTTGAAGGATTCTAGGAAAATAAGAATTATGGGCTTCACAAAATTATAGATCCCCAACTGAAGAGCCTGCAATAACATGAAAATGTGCCTCTTCAGCCATATTTAATTAAGGTAGGAAACTAATTGTTGAACAGAACAACTTACAGATAAAATGTTTACCTACCAAGTGATATCCTGAATAAATCCCTAACCTCAACAATCAAAATTCAGGAATCCAAGGACATTTCATAAGTTCTGCCATATTCTAGTCTAACTTACTGAGACACTCATGATAGACAGCAAATCAAGCCTTCAGAAAACTGATATTTCAATTTTCTTTGTTTTCTAGTGGTTTGCACTCCCCTCAAGGCAGCGCAGTGGAACGTGATCACAAGAAGTTCATACTGTACTCAGTTTATGCATGGGGTACAGCCAGCATCCTATCTGTGATCACAGCAACTGTGGAGTTTGTTCCAGGCCTTGCTGTTGGTTCACCACTGAAACCAAATTTTGGACGCAGGGCATGTTGGTTTGAAAGTTAGTTGATATGTTGGTTATTCATGGATCCAATTATATAGGTTTATATGGGATGTCAACTGAAGGAAATAAATTTGGAAAAGTACCTCATGGCAGTATATCAGGAAATTTAACTACTGATTTGGCTATAATACTGACAGGAAGCAGGGCTGAATTTAAGCATACTGGAGCCTTAAAATGTTAAGCCTGAGAAGCCTCATAATAAAAAACAAAAATATTATTGTGATAGGACGGACTATACAAATAGTAATATTAGAATTTCAAACTTGATGAAGATGCAATAAAGAAGTAATAATCTAACAAAGTGATTAATTAATAACAGTAGTTTTTACAGTCAGAAATAGCTGCTGACATATTAATAAACTTAAGTGTGCTAAAAATAACCATATTACACATCAGATGTCTTGACTTGCAGTATAAATTTCTACAGTGAAAAATGACTAGGCAAAAGTGTAAGGGGTTTATTAGCTATGAAGTGGGAGCATTACTTACAGGGAACCATGGTCATATGCTTATATCTGCTTCTCCAGTTCCAAAATTTCTAGGATAAAAAGTCAAGTTTTTCCTTCTTTCTGTGTTCTTTATATACAGAATTTTGTTATAAGGAAGGCTTAGTGTTGATACGAATACTATATTTTATATATATTGTGGTCGTCTGAGTTAGGACACTGTGCAGTCTGGTAGGTGGTTACCAATGTTTTAAAGAAACCATACTGCATCCACTCCACTTGTACCCTTGAGGCAGTGTGTTCAAACGTTGGTATCCACTCACCACACTACAGAATGTCATAACCCATGCCACAGTATGGCTTCATCACCATGAAAATTTCAGTTCGCAGCATATACCAAGTTGATTTGCACACTCGGTAATGTCATATTTAACCTTCCACTTACAAAGAACATACTTCTGGGAAAAAAGACTTAACAGCTACATATTCCTATAAAATTAATTGCTGTGATCTTGAAGATCACTAGGTATGCAAGAGTAATTCATCTAGACAGGATGTAAGTTTTTGTTTCTTCTCTAATAATGATGCTTGGCAGAGTATTGCCTCTGCTCACCTCATCACTCTTCAGTACCAATAACTTTCTTTCCGAATTTCAGTAGTCTCAAATGCCTTTAGAATAATTCTTCATGAATAATGTTAATATCTGTTGTTGTACAGAGCCAGCTGCAACTCTTGCCTACTTCTATGGACCTATGGCATTCCTGCTTTTGGCAAATCTGATGCTGTTTCTGTATACAGCTACCAGGATTATTTTAGTGAGGAGAGATACTGCAATCCTGAACAGTGCAGGAAATACTTCAGGTTCTGCTATCCGCAAAAACAGGCAGAGGTGAGGAAATAGTGCACCAAGAACGTTACCTTTATTGCATGTTTCGGACTCCATAACACACAGTACCAAACATGAATATCTCCAAGTATAATTAGAATGATCAAGGGAGGATGAGGTGGACAGAGCATGTGGCAGAAGGAAAGAGACCACTGGGAAGACCAAGGCATATTAAATATAATATTAAAATGGCTCTTAGAGAGACAGGATGGGATGGATTGATCTGGCTCAGGATAGGGACCAGTGGAGGGCTCTTATGAACTCCATAATGGACCTTTGTGTTGCATAAAATGCTGGGAAACTGAGTAGCTGCAGAACTGGCAGCTCCTCGAGAAGGGTTCAGCTCCAGGAGTATGAGTATGACCAAACATGAATAAACTCCATGATGCCCATCATCATGAAGGTTCTGCAGACGTAGCCACTCAGGTCAGCTGTTCAGTAGTGTCATAACTGTTATTGAGTTCTGAGAGGGACACTGGAAGTAGGGAGACTGCTGCACCCTTTCAATTCTAGTTTGAGTGAGAAGCCTGTCTTATGCTACTAAAAAATGCATGAGAAGTCGGTGATAATTTAGGAGTTTAAGAGAGATCAGACATACACTGTTAAATACGGCAAGGTACCTTCACATGCTTTTGTTCTTAAAACTTCACAAGGATACATTTATGGTTCAGATGCTGATTCAAGACAGTTTATTTACACGAGTAGTGCAATTTGCCTTCAGTCATTCTACATATATTGTATAGTTTGTCAGTAACTCTGAATGGGAGGATGATTAGTGAATTTAGGTACTAATCCTGACATGTGCCTGGAGAAATTGAGGAAAACCACAAAAATCCTCAGTTGGTGGAGTCTATGTCCCAGCTGACATCCTAACCAGGCACCCCCCCCCATATAAAAGGCAGAAGCATTACTGCTTAGGCAAACTTGCTTGGTAATTGTACACAGAAACAGAACTGGAGGGTGCATACAATTTCCACACATATGCTTTACTCCTTGGAATTCTAATTACCCATAGCTGTTCTTAATAACTGACAAGGACATTAAAAACTGCATCCCCAAAGTTTTTTGTTAACAGAAAACAGCAGCTGAATAGTAAGAATAACTGTGTGGATAATGCTACACTTTGACACCCCCATTCTGAAACATTTCCAGTATTCCTTTTATGTGTAGGATAACTATGTCATCATCCTTTAATGTATCAAGCCAGTATTAACTTATCTCAATTTCATGCCATCAGAAATATTTAAGGGCAAGACTTACAGAACTTGAGCAAATAAAGTACAAAACTGTTACTTACTTCAACAACATGAAGCAGGTCTGCAGCTGCTGAAGCAACAATACTATACTTTGCAAAGTTTTGTTGTTTAACACCTTTAACATCATACCTTTAGCATACTTATGTATTGCAATGTTGACAGGTTGGTCCTGTATGTGAAGCTCTTCTGCCTCATGGGTCTGACATGGATCACAGAAATCATTTCATGGGCTGTGGGAGGCGCAGATTATTATTGGTACATCACAGACATTGTCAACATGTTGCGAGCAGTCTTCATATTTGTTATCTTCTGTTGTAAGAGAAGTGTGCTAAACCTTCTGAGGGCTCGTTTGGCATCATTCCTACCTTGCGCAAAGAGATTAACTCATGGAAAAAGTGGCATGTCTCTCTCTGGCCCTACCAGCTCTCTCCAGCTGACAACCAGCATCAAAAAGAGCACTAGACGACCAAGTCAAGATACTTGACAGTTTGCAATTCAGAACTGTTTTGTTGCTAGAGGCAGCTGTGTATGACATGAATATCATGGCCCTTTATAAGCAATGTTATGTGTACGAAAAAGGTGAATGCTTCAGCACAATAAATCATGAGACAGTGCCAATCCGTTGATAGTCAGCTGTTCCAATTCTGAGATGACCTGACATAAATATATCAGGTGGCTGGGCATATGTATGCTGTTACAAAGAATGATACCATATGAACATTGCTTAACATGAAGTCTCTTCCTTGTTGACTGAAAGAAATAAGTATTGTTCAATACAAAAAGGAAATGTTTACATTTGGTGACAAATGAATTATGCTTCAAAGTGACATCAAGTAACACATTTTGATGGCTGTAGCTTTGATGTTATGAGACATCATCAAATGAAAGTCAAAATAATTTATTAAACACGATGCAGGAAACACTATGAAAGTTTTGTGATTTTAAGTATTTTTTCAAAATTAATTTTGTCCACGTATTTTCAGAATCTTAAGTAATGTCAGTGGGATAGTGAGTGTGAAACTTTTCTTAATTTGACTACAAGTTGTGTGACAATTTCACTGTAAAATATCAGCAGTACATGGAAACATTTAAGAAAAATAAAAGTTTAAAATCCTCTTCATGTATAACAATAAATAAATTCCCTTTCTTTTACTGTATTTTTCCTATGTACACAATATGGAGGCAGTATGTTCCTCCGAAATGCCAATCGAGTAAATGGACTATACAGCATATCTCAGAACACAGTGCTTCTCAGTATAATCTGTTCACAGTGTTCAAATGGAATTAATCTGCTCTAGTTATACTAATAAATATACTGTACGTAACTTACTTGAAAGATAACAAACCCCCAAACATCCTTCAATATGTATCTGGTGTAAACTAAAGCACCTTCACATATAAAAGTCAGACCCAAATAAATTTTTTTATACAATTAAAACTATTAATCCTGTGGTTATATATAAAAAGCATTTTATTAACAATAGGAGACTGATATATAGGCCAGACCTCTCAAATGTGGCACCTTTGGGACCAGACAACATACAGACCAAAGAATTTTCTGAACCACAGATGATTAATATATTAGGGTACTAAAATACCTTAATAGGTCATCGTTAACATACTGCGTTAGCATTATACAATTTTAAGGTACTGGTACAAGAACAAGGTACAATGTTTGAACTTACAAACTTACACACATTAAAAACACCACCCCTGCTTGGTGGTCTCTCTGAAGCCGTATTTAGGGGCAAACTAAACTTGACCTGGACCATACATGGTGCCAGACCATAAAATGCTGTATTTGAGAGCTCCAACTTATTACCATTTCAAATGTTTATTGAGGATCAAATCCATATAACAGGGAATTCCTCAAACTCATTAGCATATCTTTATCATCTCATATATCCAGGTGCCACCTCCAAAATTAGAAGTCTGGATGGGAGGGGATGGGTGGTGGAAAAATACAAGTATTATTTATGTCAGCAGTTATAAAAAATAATATTCTCATCAGAGTTTGTATGAAATACTGCACTACATTTACTCCTACCTCAGAAGTGGAACCCTCAGTGGACACAGACCAGTAAGAACACATAACCATAATTAAAGGCACACAATAAAAAAACAATTTCATATTTATGCCAGAGGCAGTGTTATTTCTGAATATCTGCTCCAGAACTTTTTACTTTGTATTATTGGAAAATGGAAGTCATAAAAGCTTCACATTTACAACATACATTCTGCATCTAATATTTAATACCTAGATGAAGATTTTAAAGGGTTCTTAAGAATGGTGTATAATACCCAGTAGATGAAGGATGAAATGGTTGAGACAAATAACATGCCTACAATATTTTTGGCAGAGAACCTCAAAAGAATGGAAGATTTTTATTACTGGTTACCATTTGAAGTGTCAGATTGTTGAAGGGTTAAAATAGAAGATTATGCACAATTATCACTGAAGCTAGCAGTGCAAGGACCAGCAGTTAGGTCTGCTCCTATGTACTAGTACCACTACTACATTATAACTGTAATATGGGTCTTAAAGAAGCAGGTTGGGAAGATTTGAAGTAGACTGAAGCATCTCAGTATAGGAAGCCAATAATGGGCTTCTGTGAACACGGTGAAGAGCCTTCTGGTTCAACAGGGAGTTTGAGTAGCTATTAACTATTTAAGACTCCAACACAATGTAATCAATCAGAAAAAGGCATGGAAAAGAAACTTCTGTTCCTCAGTTCCCTGCTATGTCTCAGTAGTAAAGTGATGTATCTTACTGACAGCTGAGGTATCTATAGCAAATAAAATAACACATTAACTGGTGACATTCCTTTTTTATTATAGGTTTAATTCCAAATGGGGTATATACCATTTTTTTCATCCATCATTACCGCAACAATATTCAATGGCATTAACAATTTTTATGTGGGCAAAACCATCATCAAAGGCAAATAAAATGCAGTCTTGCAAAATTCCAAGTAGAATTGTCACTTGAGCACTGAATTCTCAATACAGTGTTATGAAAACTGTGAAATACAACACGCACACATGCACACACACACACACAAAATCTCTCCCCCCTTCTCCCTCCCCTCTTGATACCCAATCATACTGAGGGGAAAATAACCGTGTCCTCTGGCTGAAGTATTAACAGGATTGCTACAACTAAAATGACTTACAAAGACAATGGCAAAAAAAGCCTGTTACATGGTTTCAACCACTTAAGTGTCTTACTCTCAACAAATTAACTTTATAAAGAACATAGCTTCTTTTTACATGTCTCTGTAATTCAAGAAAACTGATAATTCAGCACACAAGTGTCAAAACTTTGTACTCTTATTCAAGACTACATTATTATACAATTATATAACAAATATAACTTTTTAATGCATGGGTAAACCAATTATGCAACACAAATGCAGTGTGTCTCAATTTGTTAGTGATAATTTGTTTCCAGACTAGTTACCAAATTACAATCTGAAAATGACCAAAACTATATATTTTTATAGCCATCATCATAATTACTGTTTTCTGTTATCAGTGAAAAAGAAATACTATTTCACAGTTCTTTTCATTGAAACATATCTTTATGCATCTTTTCATTAAGTTTCCTCCTTTAGAAACTTACTGTTTCGATATGACTTAGCAAACACACTGAAGACAAACAAATATATTATAAAGGACAACTCAAGAGAGAGAGTAACACTTAACAATTGATCAGGTGGATAGGGGCACAAAACTTCCAAACCACAATCTCACACAATTTGGGATCTACTCCATTTTGATGTCGGTTGCTTACTTCATGTTAATTCCTCATGACTGCATTCTAAACTTGAAGATGCATAAAGTGTAAGAGCAGCCAGTGTTGCCACATGGCCCCACAAAATGTTAAGAAATAAAAATCCTAGTACATATTACTTTTAGACAAAGCCATGCAAATATCCATGATGACAAAGCCTCAGATGCTTCTCAGCACTGGAACTACTCAAACCTTCAATAAACATTTATTGTGGTAGACTGCAAAGTGAAAAAAGTTGTATTATGCTGCAACTGTTTGAAGATACGAGTTGACAGTAATGCTTCCAGCTGCTGGACTAACAACACAAATAGATGCTATACCACAATATGGCAAGCAGATACAATATACCACAGCAAATGTTAACAGCTGCAATTCAGCTCTTTCTTTCTTTCTTTCTTTCTTTCTTTTTTTTTTGGGGGGGGAAGGTTGGGAAGGACTTTTTTTTTCATTTTTTAACCTGATTTTTTATTAGTTTGAAAGCAATACTTCCATTATTGACTGACTGAAAAAGTCCATGTCACATTCTATTTCCTGCAACAAAAATAAACAATGCAAGTAAGCAACTTTTTTTTCTGAAATAAAAGTTGTCACCTTAAAATTAGGCTTCAGTTCTTGCTTTATCATCATTTTGTGTGTATGTAGATGCACAAATGGTGGTGATGTGATTCAAATGAATATGGAAGGGGGGTTCCCTTGTTCATACCTCGGGTGTTCCATGGTGCCCTCCCCAACAATACATATTACCCTGCCACAGAAGAAACTAATTTCTTCCAATTAAATTGTTTTCAAAAACAAACCATTCACATATCTTCCTAATACCAGTCAACAATCAGTACAGTTATTATTCTGTAGTGACTACTTCCCCCCCTCGAGATCAAGAATTGTCAGCACTTCTATCAGAAACAAGGAACAGTACCATAAATTTCAACAACCGACACACTCACTGCCAATGTAATATCACATTACAGACCAAAACACCATGTGCAGTTAATGAGCCAACAACTTCTGCTATAGTTCACGCTTAATTCCACATTATTGTCGAGCATAAAATCTCGAGAAGCGATGCCTGCTTGTGCCACTATTACTTCACAAAATATGTGTTTTCAAAGCAAGACTGGATTAGCACGAGCCAATCTCATCACACTGTTCGCAAGATCTGTGATGCCTTTGGCTAAATTTAAAGCAATGATGGTTCACTTTCCATATTCAGGTGGCCACCACTTTTTATTTCACGTTTTTACGTTCGCGCAAATGTTTCATACACATTTTTTATCTCTTGGAAAAGATAAAACGTTCACTATTTTTACGTACTTCCTCACCATGTAATATGAACAACTCTTTTTATAAATTTTCAAAGCTTACTACTCACAAAATATAAATGCAAATCACATTTGAAGCACTGCTCCCCCCTCTGAAGAAATTAAATATCTGCAAAATGCAAAAAGGAAGAAGAGCAAGACAGTATCCTTCAAAGCCATTTTCACTGACCACTGTAGTACTGAACTTTGCCACCTGCTTGCGAGAGAGAGGCACTCATCTCCTTCATCACATCTTCCCAGGCTGAAAGAAAACATACGCATATCAAGAAAAACTGATTAAATCTAAATCATATATTTTCTCAATATAACACAATGAGCTAGAATATGAACTTGAACAAATTTTCGAACTCATATTTGTTTGAAAGTGGTTTATAAACTTCAAATTCACATCCAGTAAGCTTGAGAAAGTGTGCTCTCAACATGCACTCCATCAAATAAGGTGTGTGTGTGTGTGTGTGTGTAAATATTACTGCCATATGAAAGATGCAGAAAGTCTAATTTACCAGCAAATTCACTTCACACATATACACCTAATACAAACAAACTCCACGGCTTGTAGTCCGCAAGTGAACTATACTGACCAAGTGACCGCCGCTTGTTGGCGAAGTTAGTGCCAACTTTTGCGGATAGAAGGTGTCACATTGTCAGTGCAACGGATCCCCATGGCCGTTAATCCCGGTTTTCTATATCAGATCTGCTATTTCAATGAAATAGCTCCTCAATTATCCTCACAAGGCTGAGTGGACCCTCTTCCAGACAGACTACTTCTCAGAAAATCTGGTAGTGCTGGGAATCGAACCCGGGCACTCTGGATCTGTAGCCAGGAACTAGACCACAGAGGCGGCCGCAAATACATAAAAATGCAGTTCAACATTTTATTTTAACTTCGTAAATACTGTGAAAAAATGTTTAAGTTACTCGTGTTACCACCCTTGGAGATCTGAGAAGGATGTCTCATCATTTGTTGTATACGCTTTGGTACTAATCCCTTCTCCTGCATTCTTATGCATTCATACATACTGCTGCATCTTCCATGAATAACATGCACAAAGGGCCAAACATAAATCATTTCCTTTACATAGATCCACATAAAAATATTATCAATACTCACATAAAGATGCAACAGAATCAAACAAAAGACTGCTCCAAAACAGCCGGAGAAGCATATGAAATGATGAAAAATGTCTATGGTAGTGACTGTTTGAGTGGCTCGAACATTTTTCAATGGTATGCTGTATTTTGTGATGGCAGGGAGGACAATGAAGATGCTCCACATGCATCAAAGAGCCAAGAACAAAAATTGCACTGAAGAAAATGTGAAAATAGTGACCGAAATCCTTGCATCAGACAGATGTGTTTCTGCAAGACCCACCAAGGAGCTTTTGGGAATACCAAAAAGTACTGTGCATCAAATTTTGACTGAGGGTTTGGGCAAACAGAAGTTCTGTGCGTGGTTTGTGCCGCATGAGCTGTCAGGCGATGAAAAACATGCCAGAGTAGAACACTGCAAAGACATGTTACAGTCGGCCCAAAGCAATACAAAATTTACAAAATCGATTGTTACTGGTGACGAGACATGATGTTTTCAATATGAGCCTCTCACAAAGTGGCAGAGTGCAGCATGGTTGAGCCCAAAGAAGCCGAAACCAAAAAAAGTGCACATGCAAAAGAGTCTGGTAAAGACACTGCTAACCATTTTCTTCGATTCCAAAGGAATCATTCAAAATGAATTTCTGCCAGATGGTCAAAGAGTGAATTCTGATTATTATCTCAGAGTCCTCAATTGTTTGTGGGCGAGAATTCTTCGAATTTGACCTGAATATCGAGAGCAAGGTTCCTGGTCGCTCCTCTACGACAATGCCCCACCCCACAAATCGAAGATCGTGCGCGATTTTTTGGCCAGCAAAGGGATCACACTCCTTGATCATCCTCCTTATTCGTCAGATTTGGCTCCAGCAGATTTCTGGTTGTTCCCAAAAGATAAGTTGGTGATGAAAAGAGACCGTCACGACACCATCCAGGGCATCCAAAGGGACTGTATCACAGTTTTAAATGCGATTACACAAAAGGAGTACAGTGACTGTTTTCGAAAATTTAATCTATTCCAGCTATGTATCGATTCAGAAGGAGACTATTTTGAATAAAAAGAGTGAAATTTTGAAAATAATTCACGTCTTGTATTTTTAATGAACACAGTCCTAACAGAACCTGGACACACTGTGTATATGCACCTGCAATCAATCTGTCAAACATGCTTTATTTTAAGAAATGCTAAATACTTTCCATGTTCAGTTTAAAATATTACAATTCCATAAATTATCCGTAAACTGCATGTATCCTAATTCTAGGCAAAAATGCTTGCACAAAATTCAATGCCAGTATATACCATTTTAATAAGAGGATCAAGGGTTCAAAATATCTGCCACAGTTACCCTTCCCAGTAGGCTTCCCAGTCCATTATAGCTATTATGGCACGATCTTTTCATATTTTGAGTTCTACCGGTCTTCTTCACCTTGGATCTGGAACTATATCATGAGCTCTCATTCTTCACCGTTCAAATCAAAGCAGAATAACTGCTGGATCATGATGATGCACACAGGACTTTCAAAGTAGAAACTATAACACTGGACTTACTGAGCAAGATAGCTCACGCGGTACTTCTTCCAACCTGTATCTAGGATGTACCTATTTCAAATTTTGGTCATGACACTGACCACCCTCCTCAACTCCTCAAGGCAAATGCCAGGACAGTACCTCAAATTAGAAAACAACTGCTTCCTTACACATCCATTCCAATCAGTTATTCAATAATCATACTACCATTCAACACAATATCATAATAATCTACATAAAAGCCATTGTATGCCTAAGTGTCTTTTAAAAATTCACCATCTTACCCTTCATAATTATATGAAAAGTTAAAGCACTTCAAAACATGTAGCTCTTGAAATGTTGTACTTGGTACATTTTTAAAATGAGCTATGTGCCACCAAACACTCTAGACTATGACCTCACAACCAACTTCACAGAAACTAAAACAATTCAACTTGTTAAACTGAATTTCACTTACCTTGTCCAACAAATGCAACAATTAGATCATGGTTGTCAGCCTGTTGCGTAGGTGGCTCACGATACCGGGCAGAGAAATCTTCGCTAGCACTGATGCTGATGGTGGGCACCATAGTCGTAGTCTCCTCTGGCAATGGCACATCTGATGTTATGCTTCCAGTTACTGGGCTTATGCTAACTACCGCTTCCTCCACAGCACCGGGTGGTTCAGCACTGGCAGATCGTGAGTTCTCATCAGCATCTGAGAGCAGCAGCTGTTCGTTTACTTCAAACCCAAAAGTCAATTCACTAACTGTTCCTACATTTTCCCTGAAAGCAGCTTCCTGCTCTTGTTCATCCATTATGATGACTGGTGGACGAACTGAAGATGATGCCTCAACAATGCTGCTAGCAGAAGAAACTTTTCTACTACTACCTTTTGACCTAAACATTGCCTCCTTTGATCGGTTCAAGTTTGATGACATCACAGTAGGAGCACTAGCAACCGACACTTCTGGGGCAACTGGTTCCCCAGCAGAGCACAAGCTGCTTCTTGGAGCTATCACAGATGCTTCTAAAGGTTGCTGCTTCACTCTTATTTCACTACAAATATCTACATGTCTGGGTCCCTTACCACAGTTCTCAGGTTCTGAAGCACTGACATTAAAAGGGGCTACAGTAGTGGAGGGGGTTTCTTCTGCAGGTAACCTGCTGGAAGTACTACAGGGATTACTACACCTGCCTGGCTTACGGTCCACTTTGTCTGCAACCAAACTCTCTTCCAATGAAGGGTAGTAGCTGTCCATTATTACATTTGGAGAGGGGGGCAGGTGCTCAGTAGGTTTATTAACTGCAGCTTGTAGCCTATGACTTGGGTTATATTCTTCCACAGGAATCAGTTTATAGTCTAAAGTCGTGCTCGTCATAGCATCTTTCTTAGTACGGGGATCAGGCAAAGGGGGATTGTTTCTATGTCTAGAAGATACAGCAGGATTACATGAAGACTCAGGATTCTGATTCAAAGCCACTGTTGACGATGATGATGCTGCATCACTTGAGGTAACTGAAGTGAGAGAATTAGATTGGGGCACAGAATTACTGCTACTAGTACAGGTCACATTATTACTAGGGTTGGCTGAAGTGGATACAGTTGCCTTGGATCCACTGACAGGAGGAACTCCAATATTGAGTTTTGGCCCAGTAATGAACTGCGGATTGTTCAAGGCAAGAGGTGTAGCTACTGCAGGGACTGAGGTTGTACTAGTATTGATGCAAGCACTAGAGACTGTAATATTAGCGGAAGAAATGACCGTAGAGGAAATGGTTGTGGTTGTAGTGGTAGTGGTAGTGGTAGAGGTACAGGTACTGGTGGCTGGTGGAGAAACTGCCTGACTTTTGGTTGTAGTCATCGTGGGCCATTTTCCTGCACCGATGTTGCAGCTTCCCTGCGTGCTGGAAGGGGAATTCACATTTGAAGATGCCATCCGGGTGATGTCAGCATATGAAGCTTGTGGTGTTGATCCACTAGATGTGGAGGTCTGATCCAGGGCCAATTTAGGAGTTGTAGAAGACACAGGGAGGGAGTGCACGCTATCGAGATCACTGCTGTCTGACTTGTCCGATGGAGGCATGCTGGATGTTGACTTGCGGCGAAGATGCTCAGGTGATCGAGAACGATTATACTGATATAGCATAACACTGCCCCCTTCACGCTCTACTGTACGGTCATGTGGGGGAAAGCCACTTCCAGGTACAAAGCCCTTGCGTTGAGAATCCCCTCTGTTTTGGTAGTATGAGTGTCCATACTGTGACACAGCTGGACGTCTATTCTCATCACCAAAAAGACCGCCATGTCCACCAGCACTGCTACCAGCACGACTACCACTGCTACTACGTTTCTTCTTGCGTCTCTGCTTTTTCGTCACCACGTGAAACTCTGTTTCTTCAGATGCAGCAGCCGACACAACAACAGCTGGGACTCCATCTTCAGGCTTCCTCTTTTCATCCACAATTCCTCGTCGCTTTCGACCACTAGCAGCCACTGGGCCACTCTCATCAGCTGATGCAGTGGCTGACCCATCATTGCTGAAGTACTGTGGTATGTCTTCTGTACCCCATAACGTATGATCAGGTGTTTCGCCTTTCTCACCGTACAATTCATCGTCGTCTAATGTTGCTTGCTTCTTTGGTCGCCGCAGAGTCACTTGTGCTGAGAAAGTCAAAGAGTCAGATGCTGAGCTGGTGCCAACCTGTTCTGCTGTCAAGTCCTCCAACTTCGTTTTGGAGATCTCCTCTAAACTGTTGGATTTTTTCATCTGTCCTGAACTACCAACATCACCACCAACTTTATCACTCCCTCTATGATCCTTGGAACTCTGTTTACCCCCAATTCTGTTCTTACCAGATGCTTTCTCCTCATCCTGACCATCTTCAATAGCTCGCTCTCGCCGAGCCTTAGTCCCAGTAACAACTTCTTCTCTTCGCACATTATTCCGCTGCTGTTTGTTGCCAAAGCCTACTGTCCCATTGCTATGGGCAGAGTTGTTCTTTGTTTTCCCCTTGCTCTCTTTGTTTGACTCAATAAACTCAATTAAACTTTCGATGTCCTTGTCACCACGATACCCTTCAATGTTCTGAGACATTATTACATTGCGGTCATTGTTTGTCTGCAACACACAACACACATTATGTTCACAAGGCCTATGGTTTATTACTGATAGTTAACTGCCCTTCAGAACAAAGTTTCCTTGCAAGTTAATTCAACTCATAAAAAAATCAGTTTATTACACTAACCTTTCTGATCAGCAAATCCTAAAAGTCAACTCACAAATGTACCTAATTTCCACAATCTATCAACTGTCGTTTCCCAACTCTACCCATCTTATACACTAGTTAACAAAAACATAACTGAACTAGCTGCTGTATTTCATTTACAGTAATATACGTGGGGCAATCCAAAAGTTTCCAAAATTTGAATTTTGCGCGCGAATGGTCATGAGTACATCGAAATACCGCTAGGTGTCTCCTCACACATCCTTCTTGAATCAGTGTGTCAAGCAGCGTCGAGTTGAGTGGTTGGATTTATTGTTGGTGAACGTATTTCCATTGTTGTGTTTCCATGAGTTTGCGGTTTTGCAATGGCTGACCTCAGACAGCAGCATGTCTGTATAAAGTTTTGTTTCAAACTTGGGAAAACCACTGCAGAAACTTACCAAATGTTGAAGCAAGCTTTTGGTGAAACAGTTTAGGCCAGACACAAACTTACAACTGGTATAAGCGTTTTAAAAATGGCCGAACATTGACTGATGATGACGATCATTTGGGACGGCCGTCAACGGGTAAAACACCAGAAAATGTCGCAAAAGTTAGGGATCTGATTCTGCAAGATCGTAGACTGACCATCCAAGACCTCTGTAACACCTTGGGACTAAGTTATGGTACATGTCAACGAATTTTGTCAGAGGAACTGAACATGAGGAGGATTGTGGCGAAGTTTGTGCCACGACTGCTGCAAAATGAACAGAAGCAGCATCGCTTGGAAGTCTGCAGGAAACTTCAACAACAGTTTCAAGAGGATCCAAACTTTCTTTCGAAGGTTGTCACTGGCGACGAAAGTTGGGTTTATGGCTATGACCCTGAAAGCAAGCAGCAATCGTCACAATGGAAGAGCCCTTCTTCACCTCCGCCAAAAAAAGCTCGACAAGTCAAGAGCAACATTAATTCCATGTTGATCTTTTTTTGATATTGAAGGGATTGTTCATAAGGAGTTCTTTCCTCCTGGTCAGACAGTCAATAAAGAGTTCTATCGCGATGTTCTAAGGCGTTTGAGGGAGGACATGAGGAGAAAACGTCCAGAGAAGTGGCGCACGAACGACTGGATACTCCACCATGACAATGCACAACCACATACGGCTTACACTGTGCAGGAATTTTTGGCTAAAAACAAGATGGCAGTTGTTCCCCACCCACCGTACTCGCCAGCCTTAGCTCCATGCGACTTATTTCTCTTCCCCAAGATGAAAATCAAGTTGAAGGGGCGAAGATTTGATTCAGTTGAGGAAATTCAAGCAGAAACGCAGACAGTACTAAACACCCTAACAAAGAAAGACTTCCAGGATGCATCTGAAAAGTGGCAGAAATGCTGAGATCGCTGTATGCGCTCCCAAGGGGACTACTTTGAAGGTGATGGTGCAGAATAAGATCTAGGTAAGATGTAATAGTTTTTATTAATATATTTCGGGAACTTTTGGATTGCACCACGTATAATAATGCATAAAATGTGTGTGTATATAAAACATATACCCTAGTCTTCAGCAAACATATTTATTTATTTTGTATCGGACACATTTATTCCTCCAATCAGAACCCAATTTTGTTTAACATACTCAACAAAGCATAAAAAACATTATGGGGAAAGACATAATCATGAACCACTGTCTCTCATAAAGTATGAACTGATGTCAATACTGTTATTCAAAATTAAAATTAACTAAAGTTACGAGGCCAGAAGATTAAGAAAAAATTCTGAATTGGAACAAATCGAAGATCAAGAAACACCATTAAAATATACCAAGAGAGCTGCCTTCCCCATTCTTCTGTAAGTAAGATTCAAGATTTCAGTTACAAGAATTATGCTGATGTAATGGCTGTTTCACTGGGGAGGCATACCTTCATCCTGCGCTGCTTGCTCTTGCGGTCATTACTGTTGGTAGATTCAAGGCGGTAATTCTGTTGGACAGCATTGCCATTCTCATCATAGGACTTGTTCTGTATCATAAAAGAAAACAAATTAGTTAACATTTGCAGAGCTTTCATTCTATGAAACAATGATGTCACAGTGTAAGAAAGATCAAATAATAACTGTGCCTCAACAGACTGCTTGCCATCTTTCATTCTTCAAGATCTCTGCAATAATTAGTAGACAGTAACAGAATACAAAAACTGTATCAACAAACTTTAACGGTACAATAAAAATAAAGTTATCATTGAAAGAATTTTAAAGAAATATGTTGTAAGGGCATCAAATAGATTTATCTAAGGGTAGAGGCCACTGATGGCTTCTTGTAGCAAGGATAATAAGCATTTGAGAATTATTTTAACACGTGAGCCTGCATGCTGTCAACACTCTTGCTTCCTATTCAGGTCCAATGGTTCGAGGAAACGTACCCCCAAAATGACAACACCCTTATAATTTTCAATTAATTATTCACTAATAATCTTACCATTCTGTACTGTCATGTGCTTTAGGGTGTGTCACTACAGACAGCGTTTGGATTGGAGTTATTCCACTTATACACTCAACTCACAACTACAAGTAATTAAAACACTATTGCTGATTTCCACACAACAAATCACTAGAACATACTATTGCTAGTGGGGTGGGACTGAGTCCCTTGTACTGCGGCCACTTCTGGCCTATTGTACCAGGCCATGATGATAGGTGAGGGTGATTGTGGAGCAACTGGTGGAATGAAGATTGGCAGGGGAAACCGAAGTACTCGGAGAAAACCTGCCCCAGCGAGTTTGTCCACCACAAATCCCACTTGACCAGACCCGGGATCGAACCCGGACCGCCGTGGTGGGAAGCCAGCGACTAACCACTTGAGCTATGGTGCGGCCCTACGACATACTAAGTCTTCTCAGACTTCACTAACCATATCCTGGCAACAACTTTATAGCAGTTATCACTTTAACTACAACACACATATAAAATCTTCAAATTACATGCTAAGTCTTCTCTTCACTGGCTGACTTTCAAGCTTATTACTGTTTGACAGTTATGGTCGTTTCTTTGGGGCGCCCTCTCTGACGAGAGGACGGGTCTGTCTTTTGTATATGTTGCTAGCCCTTGCCAGAGCAGTCTTTCTCAGGTCCAATTCCCTTGGTACTCGTGACCATATTTTACTGTCTTAGATTTGAGACTTCCTTTTTCCAAGGCCAAGTCCAAGTCACATTGCGACTGACACTTCGTCAGTCTGTCTGTCTGTCTTGGTGTCAACAGATTTTTTTTCTTATATCAAAGTTACTGTCCTGTTCATTTGGAGTGCCCTCTCTGACGAGAGGTCGCGTCTGTCATTTGTCACTCAGAGTCCGTATTAGTAAGTCCATTGTCAGTATTTACATATATTTACAAATTTAATCTTAATTCCTATTTCTATGTACAATATATACAAGGCCTCTGTCAATCCAGGGTCAGTACAGCAGATTATGTCCTATTTATAGTAGTATTCGCTACCACGGCAGTCCAGTCACTTGAACGGTCGTATGTCTGACCGCCGCCAAGTTTAAGCCTCTTATATTTTCTGTGTCTGGCTTCGCCTTGTCCAATCTTACGAACATTCTCATTTTCATGATTTTGTATGACTTCTGCTTGTTTCCTGCATAATTTTGATATATAGTCATATACATACGGGATTTTAAATGCTATGTGCAATCGCGGACCAGTGTGCGCCTTGGAAAATTGCCAATGATATGGAGAACCCTGTTTTGTAGACGCTGCTATTTCACTAGATGAGTGTCTGCCACGAATTCCCAGGCGGGACTAGCATAAGTCATTACGGATATAATGAGAGCTTTGTGGAGGGTCATTTTAATGTTAGCGCTNTCTTATCTTCATTAATTTTAATATTCCAGCTCTCACACCAGGTCTCCATTGAGCTATGACCGTGCTGGAGTTTTCTAATAATAAAAACCTCCTTGCGATCTGTCGCATACAGACAGGTGTGGTCTGCAAAGAGGGCCATGTGAACACCATGTGTTTGGGGGGCATCATTTATGTATTCCCTTTTCCTTGCGGTAATAGTACTTATGTAACCATCATTCGGCCCCAATAGAAAATACCGTTTCTCAGGAATTCCTCTATTGTTATAGAGGTTTGTTTACCGCGCTGTAGCATAGTTACGGCAGTTCTACTATTGTTGCGTGTGTGTTCATTTCCACGGAAACCTGTTTATTGAGCCGTTACCTAGGAATAAACTATTCCGGCTTTCAGGCATCATGTCATATTGCTCCTTCCTTAAAGCTATTCGACAAGATGGCCTACAGGCGTACCGCAATTTCTCCCCTTTCCAAGGGATGTGCATGGTTTCACCTTCCTTCCCATAGCTCGGTTTTATCCGCGGTATTTAATCTCCAACCGCTTCCACTGTCTCTTCCTTAAGGCCGCTCATCCCGACGGCTCCCTAATAAGGTGCGAGCTGCTTCAGGTATACCACCATCAATCTCAATCTCAATCTAAGGTTCCTCTGGATCCTGTATATCACATTATTTATCTGGCCGACTGCTCTGTATGGGCCCTCCAATGAGATTTGGAACTTGAGTGATTTCCCTTTCATGCCGGTTGGGTGACAGAGTCACACTTTGTTGCCTCATAGTAGCCAGTGCAGTTGGCCAGTCTGTGATAACGTGTTTTCTTTGGGTCAATGGCCACCTTCAGGCGTTGGCGGACATTACTGTGGATGTCGTGTAGATGGTCCACTACATTTACCGCATGATCAACTGTGGGTTGTTCCTTGCCTTGAGGCAACCCGAACAGCAGGTATCAGGGCAGTCGGAGCTCTCTCCCAAAGACTAGGGTAGTTGGGATTAAGCCCGTACTGTTGTGAGTGGATGTCCTGTAAGCTAGGAAGATGGGTAAACTTACGTCCCAATCCCTCTGGTGGGATGCGACGACCTTTTGTAGGTGCTCCTCGACCGTTTAGACACAGCGTTTCACCATGCCATCCGACTGCGGGTGCAGGGGCGGGAGTGATGCACGTCTTGCTTCCTCCCAGGCGTAGCAAGACCTCCTGTATCGGACGAGACTCTCAAGTTATGGCCCTGGTCACTATGTAGTTCCTGCGGTACTCCAAAGCCGCAGAAATTCGCAAACAACGCTCCAACCAATGTTGAGGCCTCCTGGCTGATGATGGTGTAGGCTTCTGACCATTTCACAAAATAATCCATAGCATTCAAAGCACACAGGTTTCCTTGGTCGTTCCGTGGGAAGGGCTCCACTTCATCAATGCCTATCATTCGAACGGGGCCCCAACGTTACGTTACGCTAATGCATTTGTCCCCGATTCCGGAAACCGCAGATGGCTGCACAGGTGTTGCACTGTCGGCACCATTTCTCAACATCGCTTATTGCCTGAAGCCAGCAGTACACCCTACCTTTGCCGGACCTTATCGACGGTCTTGCTGACACGCAAGTGACCTGATGCTCTCCATCGTGTAATTCGGTCGGCACGTCATTCACTTTGCTCTGGGGAAGAACTATGTGAGCTATCTCAGATCGTCTGTCGTCGGATTCCCAGTGGCTCTCCAGTATGCCGATCTTCACAGCGAGGAATTTCCAATGGGCACAGTAGCTTTTGTTATGTGGGCCTGTGGTCGGCCATGTCTTTCCATTCTAGTCACTGTCCAGTCTCTGCTTCCTCCAGAATTTACTCTATGTATTGGTCGTTCAGTTGTTCACTTCTCAAGATCCGCTGGATCCCAGCTGGCTGCAGCTGCAATAGCTCGTACCTCCTTGACGTCTGCCCATGCCTCGACTTTGTGACACCGGGTACATTCCTCTTGGCAGTGTCGTCGTTAAAGGACATCTGCAATGTTGTGTTTTTGGCCTTGCCGGTGCTTGGAAGTAAAGCCGTACTCCTGCAGGCGCTGAATCCTGAGTGCTGTTTGTCCTTCATCGTTCTTAAATTCATGAGCCAAGTCAATGCAGAGTGGGTGGTGCGCAGGTGGAACTCGTGTCTGTGGAGGTACTAATGGAAATGTTCCAGTGTCCTCACGATGACAAGTAGTTCCCTTCAGGCGAAGCAGTAATTTCTCTCTCTGCCTTGTTCAGCCTTACTGTAGTAGGCTATTACACGCTCCTGTCCATCCTGTGCCTGGGAGAGCATTTCTGCAATCCCGACCTTACTTGCGTCTGTGTCAATGACGAACCTCTCTCTTGGCTGCAAGTAGGCAAGAATAAGGGCAGTACAAAGGGCCTCCTTTAGTGCTTGGAAGGCAGCCTCTACTTCTGGAGTCCACCAGAAGGGTTGCTTCTGCTCTGTAAGTTTGGTAAGCGATTTCGCAATCTTGGCTTAACCGGAAATAAACCGTCTGTAATATGTGCTGTGCTTCATGCTCATTCTTCGGTGTAGGCCATTCCCGTATGACTTTCAGCTTCTACGGGTCGGTGGTTATACCCTCAGGTGACACAATATGCCCGAGGTATCACACTTTTTTTCTGAAAGAGGTGGCATTCTCCAGACTGAGCTTTATGCGGGATTCTCGGAACGGCTGGAACACTTTCCACAAGTTGAGCAATTGTTCCTGGAACATGCGGCCAATCACAATCACGTCCAGGTATAAGACACATGAGCCCTCAAAACTGCCTCGAATTAACCTCTCAAATGCCGCCAAAGCATTGCAGAGGCCAAAAGGTAACGGATTTAAAAAAGTCTCATTGCAACTACACTAAACATGAAGTCTTCAAATCACACGCAAAGTCATCTGTTGACAGGCTAACTTTCAAGTCTCCACTGAACTGCGTTATTCTGGGATCTCGTTATACAGCCTCGGGTCAGCACCAGCAGAATACACCGTTTCTAACAATTCCTCTAATTTTATAGAGGCATGCTTATCTCGCCGTTGCACACAAATGACAGTTCTATTGTTGCATGCATATTCATTTTCGTGGGTACCTGTTTACAGAGACATTGCCTAGCAATGAATTATTCCGGCATTCAGGAGTCATGTCACAATATTGTCACGATTTAGGGGTGACTATAGATGGGGTTTGGTTTGATGAATAGATTTACTGACCATGTACAGGTCGCAACTACAAATAACTATAACATTATTGCTGATTTCCACACTACAAATCACTGCAAATTAAGTCCTTTCAGTGCATTATAGTCTCCATTAGCCATTTCCTGGCAACAGATTTAATAATGTGGAGATATTTCAGCTTCCCACACTCAGGTCCTCTTGCCACAGCTGCTCATTCAGAACTGTTGTCAACTAACAATTCAACCAACCTCCTAGTTTTCTCTCCACAGGCTGACTTCCAACTAACAACTGAACTCTCTCTCACTCACCAACTACTTCTCGTCGCTTCACTAAACCAAACTGCTGACAACACTCTACTTCGGAACTCAAATTACCCTGCTTATAATATTTTCCCACGAACCACATTTCCATTGAATTCTCCCAAAAATACAGGGGTCTGTTTATTCACCTAATGCATAGCAAGGCTGTTATTTAGTCAGGTTAGCAATGCGTATATAGCCACAATATTATACACTCTGGACTACTGGCAGCATCAATAAATAAATCCTAAATAAACACAGAGAACTTGACAAGTGAGTATCTATGACCATAACACAGTAAATTAAGGGAACCAGGGAACCACAGTCAAATGGTTGCGACTGGAGGAAGAAAGAACGAAAGAAAGACTAATACAAAATTTTGTAAAGTAAAAAAAGTGAAGTAAAGGTATGCCTGTATCAGGCCGTGGAGGCCCATAGGGTTGTGAGATGTTGAGGCTCTCACATTTTCTAGACAATCGGCTCACAGATGGCAGTGAGGTTGTCAGCCTTAGGTGCGGCAGCCCTTTGCCCCCAGGAATATTCCTAGTACTCATTTCTGTTAGAGGCTGAGTTGACCCCAGGGCCAGTGTGGCTGGAAGTATCAGGTAAATTGAAAAAAATTCACCTCATTGGGATTTGATCCCGTGACCTTCCGGTTTGTAGCATAGTGCCTCAACCAACTATGCAACCCCATCATTACTAAAGTACCTGAGTCACTACTGTTCAAGCTATATTTTATTTTTAAGGAAAGGTGTGCTTAAGGTATGTTCAAGGGCATGCCTGTTCCACCCATAATTTTTAAACCGCTGGATTTCTTATATGAAACTCGGTATACGTCACAGTCACATCTTCAAACCTGTTAAACTTCTAACAAGATCCCTCTACAATGAAAGAGCTATTTAAGGTAGTGCTGAAGGTGTGTCGTACAAATTTTATGGCAACTTCAGAAATATAATATAAATTTATAACACTGATGGTGTGCAAAATCTACATTTAACTTTCTGTTTCACATATTCTTTTCACATTATCTTGTTCCACTATTTTAATATAAACATAAAAGGATCATTTCAAAAGCAATGCAGAAGAACCAGATGATGACATCCTTCTGCTTCTAAGCAGAAACACTGGTCTCTTTACTTCTTCTTGCTGCATGAGGTTCCAAAATGGGGAACAAAAATATTTCTGGTCAAGTGTCACATCCATCAACATTCTTATTTTCAGGAATGAAAACCCATGTCTGATTCACAGTGAAATGCAATATGTGGGACAATACAGCGGTTTCCTGCACAGTATCTCAGTGGCCATTATGCTCTCATGCCAGTCACAATAACATCTCAGATGATCCAAGCAGTGGGAGATCATCAAAAACAAACACCACATTGGTGGTTACTGTCAACAGAATTCCGGAAGAACACCATAACATGACTTATGGAAATACACCTCCATTTTTGCCTCCCCCAAAACTAATATCTGTGGACAGAACTCTCAGCCCACATGAGAATGCAGGGCCACACAAAGTAGGCACAACTGAGAAAAGCTTCTCTACCTCCCATACAGACTTGACACAAGCTTGCCAGACTATGATGTTTTCAAGTTTGAAGAAACCAGTGCAAGGAAAACAGTTCTGAAGTATCAAGATGACCACACAAGAGACCAGAGCTATGACGAGCCTGCTGACAGGTATGCAAGATTAGTAAGTGCTGGCACACAAACATAAGGCAGAATGGTGATTACATTTAAGTGTGCATTGCTTTTGAAATGATCTTTATATGAAAATAAAAGCATAAATATGATAAAGTTGAGAGGAGTTAAAGAAATTATTTAATTAATTATATGGTGCCAGGAGCCAAACACCATGAACGCCAAAACCACCTCCAACCATGATCCTCAGCTGGGTCAATCCAGTTCATTCTCTCACAGCAATCATAATCAATGATTTTGCTTTTCATTCTGAATGTTATACTTAACAACTGTCTACCAAAGTCATATATATTTTATTTAAAGAAATTAACATTTTTCAGTTACAATTTTATTGAATGACAGAAGCTTCTCCAGCTCAAAATTAATTTATATGTTACAGCATACTAAAATAAATTGTGCAAACAACCTCACCTTTCCATCCCCACTTGTGTCTTTGCTTCCATGGAAGGTTAATCTGCTTACTGTTTCTGCAACAATTACACAGCCCCTATATAGCACAATACATACAGTATGCTTGAAATGTGTATAAATCAATCTCAACTTCTATCTCAACAACAATCCAAATAAAACCACATATATAACTATATGCACCCAAGTTCTGTTACAGCATCTGTTTCTTTAACAGAAACATGGTCTCAGTTCAGGAAACAGGGAAAAGATAAAAATTACAATGCCCAAGACTGTCAATAGAACACCAACTAAAGTTTTCCTGCTTCATAAAAATACAATAACTTCCAAACACTGTTTCACATTTTTCTTCACATAACTTTCGTTGAAAACAATGGTAATCTGCAAAGGAACAAAATACAGATAACTTTACAGTTGTAGAGAGAATACTGTTTTCTGGTTAACAATGTTATAACAAGGAGTCAATGACACTTCCTCTCCAAGGTCAGCAGGAACACAAGAGCCAAGTCTTACAGCAAATTTAAAGAAGAAGAGCACATTACACATACGAAGGGGGACCCAAAAATAACCGGAACCGACCTGTTGCGTGCGCATGCTTTGTAGTTACGAGTTGTGCTGCTAGGTGGTGTTAGCTGGGGGTCTCCCGCTACTGTTAGTGAGCTGGCGTCAGTCTGAGTTAAGTGGTTTGTCTGTGGTGCTCTGTTGTGTGCGTTCCTGTTTCAACCCTTTGGCGATTAGTGAGATGGCCGACCAGAAGGAACAAAGAGTGTGCGTGAAATTTTGCTTTCCGTAGCACCAAGACTCATCGCCAGTCACAATTCTTTTAAGAAATTCTGGATCGTTCTGCACTTCACTCTTCAAGTCGCGGCAAACATTCACGCGGTTTTCTCTTTGGTCATCTCCGAGCAAGCGAGGAACAAATTTTGCAGACACCCGTCTCATGTGCAAACCTTCGGTTAAAATTCGCTGGACCGTGCTCCATGAGATGTTCGTTTCCTCAGAAAGTTGGTCAATGGTCTTTCGACGATCTTCATCAATTGCACGTTTGATTTTGGCAATGTTTTCGTCATTTCTTCCTGTCGAAGGACGCCCGGGGCGTGGCATGTCTTCTGTTGACATGCTGCCAGATTTGAAACGGGAAAACCACTCGCAGACCTGTGATTTCCCCAAAGCATCATCATTAAAGGCTTGCCGAAGCATCCCAACAGTCTCGGCTGCAGTTTTCCCTAACAGAAAGCAAAATTTCACACACTCTCTTTGTTCCTTCTGGTCGGCCATCTCACTAATCGCCAAAGGGCTGAAACAGGAACGCACACAACAGAGCACCACAGACAAACCACTTAACTCAGACTGACACCAGCTCACTAACAGTCGCGGGGGACCCCCAGCTAACACCACCTAGCAGCACAACTCATAACTACAAAGCATGCGCATGCAACAGGTCGGTTCCGGTTATTTTTGGGTCCCCCCTCGTAAGTTCTTGATGCACGTACCAGTAAGTACTACTGCAGTCTACATTTGGTGCTAGTGTGCACATAAGCACACCTGACTATTTCTAATAACTAAGTGGATATATTATATGTCTGCATCATTAAGCTAACATCTGGTATTAAAATAAAAGCTTTAATTATTTGAATCTGGGTGCCAACATGCATATACACACATTTATACTCCTCTCTAGCGGGCAATCTAAGACAAAGACAGACAATTCTGCGTTGAACTGCAACTTCAAAGGACAAACTGAATTTCCTTATGAAGTGTTTACAAAACAAAGACACGTTTCAGGCAAATGTTATAGGGAATAATGTCAAAATATTTCTTACAATTTTATTCAAGAATAAGGGTGATTTAAAAAAGTATCAGAATAATATGTGTGAACATTTAAAACAGATACAAAGTTCCACCTCTGGTCAAAATACAATTATAGAAACCAAGATATTCAGGCCTTCTGGAAGGAATTATATGCATGTCAATGGCTGTAAAATGTTAATGTCTTTCAAATTATCTGGTTTGCCATCATCAGGAAACAGCTTAGCTAAATGGAGGGGTAAAGGAGTACTACTCTTACAAAAAGACAATATCAATGACACCATGCATGTAAGACAGCAGGGCTCTAAGCTTATCAAAATAAAACTACATTAGGCCGTGAAGTACCTACTAGAAATACAAATCGTACAAAGCAAAGGTTCACCAACGCCCACCACTGGACATTATCCTGAAGCCAGTTCTATCCACCTCCCATTCTATAACCTCATGTTAAATCCAAACTGTCTTCCCAGTGGACATCATTCAACGTTTCCTCTCAAAAATTGGTATACATTCACTTCCCTCCCTCATACCCACTTACTCAGGCCATAGTGGCCTCCTAAATTTTGGTGAAAGTATTAACTCAAATAATTTTGTAATATATAAAACTGATGTATGCATCTGGCAACTGTATAAGGATTTAAATCAAATACAACAAATCTCAGTTAAGTCAGATGAACAAATCCCACCACTGTCAACCCATGAAGCAGAATGCATCTAATGGCAAGATTATCTGTTGACAAAGGAAGCAGCAGCAGTATGAACTGCTAGTGCAAATTCGTAGAATAAGGTGGTTTAAGTTTTCAGACTGAGTGTACATAAATTTTATTCACGATAAAATTGAAAGCAGCCTTAAGTGTGGTTATATATGTAATCATTTAATTAAAAATATTCATATTCTCGTCTATTAAAATTAGTGAATAATCAAAAATTCTGCCCACAGTTTTGTGGAGTCCAAAATCTGGCCTCTATCAAGAATGAACAAAGACTGATGGTGCAGTAACTGAAGAAAATCCAAGACATAAAAAGATCAACAAGGGAAAAATTATGAGGGGCTTCATGATTTGTATTCTGTTGAAATTTTTTGGGGTGATTACTGAGGCGAAAACAGGAAGGGGCACAGAAAGCACAAAGAAAACAAAAAATTTACACTAATTTTTTGCATATATTTAAACAATTCCATAATCCCCTGTGTATCCCAAATATCTCTCAAACACTTCTGAAAATCACACTGCATTAACTACCAGAACTGTTGCTCACAACTGCTATATGAGCTGCCCTGTGACCCATTCAGAACTTATGCAGAATACTGACTGAGCATCACATTGCTGGTAACGCACCTTATATGGTTATCACAATCAAAAAGTTTTTGTTGTACAACAAGAATCTTTATAATTCTGTATTTACGCATCATGTTGCAAGTCATATTAAAATGTCTATGTATAACACAGTCCATCAACAATGCAACAATTGTTCATTTTCTTCCACTTATACTTTAACACAACATGTTTCGGCTTTAGATGGCCATCTTCAGGCGTCTTTAATATATCAAAAAGGCTACACTGCATTAATATACGGTAAAATCGCACTCTGTGGTGCACTTAATACAATACAATAAAATAAAATCCATTAAAATGTTCTATTAAAATTTTCATCACTTTGTGAAATCCCATTCCACCTCACAAGGGGTGTCGTCCAGTTGTTTAGAACTATATGTTCCTCTCATGTGTTTTGTTTGAGCAGCTTGTTTTTAAGTTCATTAGCCTCTTGTTCTGTTTTGTCTGCAATCTGTAAGCTACAATATATAGACATTTAAGAATCTTTATCCCATAATCAAAGGGGCACACAATAGCGTAGTTGGTTGAGGCACTATGCTAAAAGCCAGAAGGTCGCAGGTTTAAGTCCCGATGAGGTCACTGGATTTTTTCAATTGACCTATCTTCTGGCTGCACTAAGGCCCTGGAGTCAGCTCAGCCTCTTAACAGAAATGAGTACCAGGAATATTCTTGGGGGGTAAAGGGCAACCGACTCATAGGGGTGACAACCTTGCCGCCATCTACGAGCCCATTGTCTAGAAAATGTGTGAACCTTAACATATCACAACCCTATGAGCCCCTTCAATACTTATGAGGCTTCCAGTTTGGAAACTGTTACAATTTTACTTTAAAATGGAAGGGTGAAATGTGTAAATTTTCATTTACAAAATTTATAATGGGTATGTATTTTAGAGACTGAAATGTTAATTTTCAAAAAAACTGACCATAACAGCTAATTACTGTTATCATCAGGGCCCGGATTTTGATGACATGTCATCTTTTTTTCCTTGTACCCTATGAAATGCTCTTAAATATATAAATCTCGGATATGAGCTGCTGGTTACAGAAATGTAAATTTTATGGGTAATTCTATGTCATTTTTAGGTTTAAGGTCATTTTTTCCATTTTTGTGGTATTTTTTTGGTAAATTTTTGGGCTTTTAAAGGTATTTCTTGTCATGTTTGGCCATTTTAGGGAAATTTTCTTCATCTGTTTTCTGAAATGTGAACAATATGGAAGCAAAGTGTACAAGTATAATAATAGTACAATAATAGGTTGTAATGCTGGCCTGTCCTTTCCATTCATTTCATGGAAGTGCTGACAATACACATGATTAAACAGGGTACGGCGATGACTACTCACACTGCGGCTCTTTGTACAAAGCAATTTGCTTAGTTACATATATTTCTAGTCGGAATATCTTGCTTCATATGACGCTGTTCAATAAAACTACTTGTCTTCAGTTCCTCGCCCTTGACCGTACAGATAAAGATATGTTGACGAAAGGTTCTCAGTGAGAAAAGTTCAGCTCTGTGTTGCACTAGAGTGTTTCATTTTATCACGATGCCAAAAGCAAAGTCAACTAAATCGTGTCATTTAAAACAATTTGTAGTTGAGTTTAGAGATGATATATATTTCAACTGACAGGTGACATTTTATGCTGCAAGATGTGTGACACGAAAGTAGCGGCAGAAAAAAAAATTCATGGTACAACAACATATCGGCCGCAACAAGCATAAACGAGCAGTGCAAATTTCGAACAAAAAGAAACCTGTGCAAATGTTACTGCAACAGTGTTCATCTGGAGGTGGAAATAAGTCATCAGATTTTTTCAGAGATCTGTGTGATGCTCTGGCGTCCGCAAATATTCCGTTTTGGCCTCTGAACAATGGAAAACTGTAAAATTTTCTGGAAGTAACTGTGGTCGTTCCATCCCGGATGAATCCACACTCAGGAAGAACTACCTTTCCCAGTGCTACAACAGTATCCTGGAAATGATTAGGAATAAAGTGCATGGGAAGATTTTCGTTTCCATTGATAAGACCTGCGATATGGAGGCTCGCTAGTGGCAAACATCATTGGAACCTCGGAAATTGGCTGACCACGTGAAGTGTTTCTGCTTACAAGTGAGGAACTAGAATCCGTTAATCATTCCACACTTTGTAAACTCTTTGACAGGTCAATGTTTCTACTGTGGCCAGAGGGTATACGACACAACGATGTCTAGCTTTTTGTGACCGATGCAGCCCCATATATTGTAAAAGTAGGCAAGTCAATAAAGTAGTTTTATACGAAATTGGTGCACGTTACTTGCCTAGCTCATGCACTGCATACAGTGATGGAGGAAGTGAGATCAAAATTCCTCAAGTGGATGCTTTCGTGTCAAGGACGAAGATTTACGTCAAGGCCCCAGCTCGTAAAATGCATTTTAAGTCTATGGCTCCTGGTGTTCTACTGGCCCCGGAACCCATCGTTACAAGGTGGGAAACGTGGATTGATGCTGCAATTTACTATTGCGATCATTTTCAGGTAGTGAAAAACACTGTAGATTCAATGAAGATGGAGGATGCAAGGGCAATTGAAGCTGCTGAGGAACAGTTCTCGTGCATCGAAATGGAAGGACAGCTGGCCTTCAAAAAGGCAAATTTCAGTTCCTTAACAGAAGGAATCCAATCCTTGCAAGACAAAGGAGCAACACCAAAAGATTCGCTCACTCTGGTGATTTGGAGAAAGTGTCAGGGGACATTGGTAAAATGGTGTCAAGAAGAATGAAAAGTGTTCTGGATAAAAATGCAGGTTATGAAACATTATGCAGAATTGAAGAAAGCAGTCTTCTGGGATTTTGCACCATGTATATGTGGTGTTAACCGACGTTTCGGAGGAACGTATCGCCTCCATCTTCAGGGTAGAAGAAAAAATATATAAGAAATCTGCAAGCAAAGAGACCGTGAGGAAGATTCTTGGTACTCATTTTTGTTAGAGGCTGAATCAACTCCAGGGCCATAGTGCGGCTGGAAGGATTAGGTAAATTGAAAAAATCCAATGACCTCATCAGGACTCAAACCCGCAACCTTCCGGCTTGTAGCATAGAGCCTCAACCAACTACTCTAATGCGTGCCCTGCCTTCTAACAATAGTTAACTGAAAATATGTTTTATGTATGAACTGTCTAATGGTTGTTGTACAGTTCTGCAACTCAAAAGCGGAGCCATGGCTAAAAAAATACAGGATCAGATACACTGCATGTGATATTACTTCAAGACAGTACAATACTTTGCTGATATGAGACTTTCTAGATATGTCACATTTGCCAGATATGTTCTCCTACAAACTGTTGGCTCGCATTTGTTTTCATGCTGTCTTCTTCACATGCAATTACATGGCAGCCTGGCATTTCTGAGCAAAAATAAAGTTAAAAAACAACTCTTATAGCTGAATACAAAGTATAAAATAGTTTACAGTTGTGTCATGTTGCACTTCTGCTGGATGGAACATCTAAGAAGAAAAAATGTAAAGTACTTCTTTTGCTAAGAGCAGACGAATGAAACTGTTAAAATCTGAAATGTGAATCAGATTAATGGGGCTGGGAATCTTCTGAACAGTGCAGCATAGACAAAAGGAACATAAAGGTTATCTTAGCAAGAACTGTAAAAAAAAAATTGAGGGGGAGGGGCAGGCAAAAGGTGTCTGCAGACATGAAACTTGAGAACATTTTCTGCCCATATTACAAAGAAATTTATTATACTGTCACATGTTTAGTGACAAGACATAGGGTTTGGACTTGTAACTGGATTTACTGGACTCTTACAAATCGTAACTACAAGTCATTATTGCGCAATCACTAATTCGTGCACTCCTTAAACCATGACTCCAAGTTTGTATGTCAGTCCATGATTCTCATGACTGACTCATTATACAACCTTCGCACGGACCACACAGAGAACACCGCACTAACTAGCAATGGCCCTACAGTTCCTCTACTGCTACATGAGCATTCACTGGTGTTTACCACGGGAACTTACAAGTGTTGTTTCTTTAATCTTACACTTTACAGAATATGCAGCATGGTTCAATGTGGATAATTTTGTATGTGCACAGAAAATTCAAAACAATACAGAAACACAAAATATTTTATGTAGCATTACCTTCATCAGTTTAAAAAAAAATGCAAATCTATCTCTGTAACAGGTAGTGAAGGCCCACAGGGTTGTGAGATGTCAAGGCTCCCAAATTTTCTAGACAATTGGCTCACAGATGGCGGGGAGGTTGTCAGCCTTATGCATCAGCTGCCCTTTACCCCCAGGATGATTCCTGGTACTCATTTCTGTTAAGAGGAATAGTCAACCCAAGAGCCACAGTCAAGCTGAAGGGATTAGGTCAACTGAAAAATCCAATGACCCCATCAGGAATTGAACCTGCGACCTACCAGCTTGTAGCATAGTACCTAACCATGCTATACACTACATTAATGAGATTTATATGAATCATGATTTCTTGCATACCTGCAAAGGGTTGCATGCTTATATGGTTATAGATAACCACAATGATTCCTGTAAACAACATGATATTAACTTGTTACTGCACTTTGGCTTAGAGTGAAGTATGAGTAAGTGAAGTAAAGTAAATGCACAATTATGAATTAACATGTGGAAAAATGATGGGTAAAAATCTTTTGCAAGTCCTTGTTCCAACCAGAGTCATGAGCTTCCAACACTTTGGTGGTGGTTGGGGGAGGGGGGGTGTTATCTGGCATGGAATGACCCAGATATTACACTAGAATTCTCTCTCATAAAAACATCAGATACCAAAAGATGGCTGAACAAGCTTCAAATATTATTAACACATATCACAAAAAATCATCACACCCTGGTGGAACTATTTTTCACAAATAAATTAGCATGCCACAGAAGCAAGATAAGCCCTTCACACTTATATACAGATGTCCTTAAAAATAAAAGAGCATGTTATGTCAAAAATACTATTTCCATTAAATACAAATTCAAAAGTAACCAAATCAGTTCACAACATCACACAACACAAACTGAGTGATTGATTGTGGGGACCAATATCAATTATTTTTTGGAGTTGAAAATTACTGTTCGTTTTCAAGTTCCATCACTTAGTGGTAGGTTCAGTACCACACCCATTATCCCTCACATACTTGGTTGTTAATCATTTAAACATCACACAATCATATGCACACACACACACACACACACACACTTACTTTCACAAATCGGTATTTATCAAAGGGTGATATTTATTATTTTAATTTCCTGTCTGTGACATTAAAAACACATTTAAGAATGTTACAATATTGCATACTTTGTGGAATAAGATTAGCTTTTGTATACTGGAATCATTTCATCAATATCAGTGACACAAATAGACTTTAAAGGAATTTGACAATGGTGTATGCTGTATAGAACTATAAGGTTTATTTTGGACTATATCCATCAACTGGTATATATGTATAAGACATTGTGGTTTTTTGTCTTATATATACCAGACGATGGATAGAGTCCAAAATAAACCTTATTGTTCTATATGTGACAGTAAAACAACATAATCATTATGTGAGATTTGAAGTTTTCATGGCAATGACTGTGAAGATTACCGTCTTCTGGGACATGATGCTGTGGCTGGACAACTCAGTAACCATCTACCAAACTACATGGGATAACATCCTAGAAGACCATAATCTTTTTACTGGTTATGGTTAAATTCCCAGCTATTAAAAGCAGTCAGAATCGAAGCCTGTAATTTATACCACTAAGATTACAACTAAAACAGCAGGTGGGGAGGGGAAGACAAGCCTTATCCTGGGATCAGTTCATATTGACATGCTGCAGCCATGTAATGTCTATGTTCCATTTTATGACTCAGACTAATATACACATTCAGCTAGACATTCTTACACAAGTCCATAAGATATGTGAATTTGCACGTATTAATAATTCAAATTCATAACTGAGGGAAATATGTTTCTTACACTGGCCATTCAACCTGTAGTCTCCATTTCATAAAAACAATCTGGCTCTTGGCTGGAACTGTCAACACAGACTACTACTTTCACTACCCAGCGCTAAAATTTATTTTACCAACTTCGCCTTTCCTTTTGTACAGCCAAAGATGATGATGATGATGATGATGATGGCTGTAATAATCCCACCAGGAACATCAACAGCTTTTTCGTTGTCCCTTTGGTGCTGATGGCATTTGTAGAATCAACATTTTTGGAGAAACATGGGCCCCTTTTATCTGATTATTTTGACTGAAGTCTGTTCTTTTTGTCCAATAAAGTACATCCATTTCTCTGTACTCTCTTGCTTTTAAGTTGCTGCTGATTACTTTCTTTTTGATTCTGCATATGCCATGTCAGTCTCCTCCTCCTTCTTGCTATTATTATTATTATTATTATAATAATAATAATAATAATAATTATTATTATTACAAATGTTAAACTTATAAAAGAAATAGATACAATACTGTGAAGCAATGGCTATATGCTATTACTCTAAATTTTTGGATACGCTACTAACACTTCGACAAGTATGAACGCACCACTTCATTCACATCAAGAACAACCCTGACAGACTTTTTGGACCCTCCAAAATTCACTTGTCGTAAGGCTTAAACTACCAACTGAACTGAAATGTTAAGATTATACCTCATTCCACAAAAATTCAAAGGAGGCTGAAAACTAAACTGTAATGTGTTCATCTAACAACACAGCCCCACCCATCATTTTTCTCACAGCACAGATGTTTCATCTGACACAAACAACAGGCATAAGTTACCTGTCGCAGCCTCTTGACCTATGGATGTGTCTCTTCAGATTTCTTCATACATGCTTGCAGCATATCATCCTAGAATATTTTCACCTGTTACTCCCTAGTGAATCAATGTTTTGACTTATCAGAAATAAGAGGCAAAACATTTCCCATGTGTCACCAGTATTTTTCTGAACTCGAGTCTGCTCATCTGGACCACATGATCATTTATATTAACTGGGTTTGTCCAAGGTTCAACTGGCTGCGCCTTCATCTGTGAGGTCAGACATACTGTAATTCAAGATGCCTTCAGTTTTAGCATCATCTATATGGGCAAACTCTAAGCCATATATATAGCTTTTCTTTCATTCAGGGTCCTCTTTAGCAGTACAGTCTCCTAAGCACAGACTCCCTTAAGAACCTGCAGAATCCTTAGTTACATACCCAATCACCCAACTGTTATGGAGATTCTGCACCAAGTTCGGAAATCTGTTGTGTACTGCCTGGTACCTGGCATACAAGCCAGTTCAGCAACGTGGCTGTCACTGCTGTTGCTATGGAGGCAGCCCTGAATGAGTTTCAGGTAGTGTCCTTTGTGCCTAACTTTGTTGTATTGCTTTCTCTTCCTGGTAAGACAAATGGACCACATATAGGACAACAAACTGTGAGTGGTGAAATCATTAGTTCATGTGCGGCAGTCCTCCTGAGATCCAACAGGAACGAGAAAGTCATACTCACATGCCTTCAGATAGGCCACACTCACTTAACTACAGAAATTTGTTATGTGGTCACCTGGCACCTGTTTGTAAACAATGCAGTTTATCATTTACTGTCCTACCAACCTTACTGGAATTCTCATGTTGTGACAACATCTTATATTTTATCTTCATAGCATTCTTCAACTGCATAGAGGCTGCCAGATCTACGTAACCGGCAGAATCTTATGCATTCATGGCCATCCTTAGAACTAATTTTATTTGTAGTCACTGTAGTACCTCAATAATGGGATCATATACAGTGTGACTGCTGTCCAATTTTATTAAACCTTACCAAAATTCACATTTTTTCGATTAATGTCTTACATTTTATTTATTTTTGAGTCAGTATCTCAGATTACATAGCATCAAATGATTGGATGATCAATGAACTGCGATGGATCTCAAGTAAGCGGCGGTGGTCTAGCGGAAAAACAATTCTGGCATTATTCTAGAGGGACTAACAAAAACCACAACCAATATCAGTGAGAACAGACAGTTCAGTTGAGATTCAAACTGAGCACTTCTCAAATACTAGTCTTAGAGCATTACTATGACACCAACCTAATTTCTGCCAATCCATCTTCTCAGTCTCACCTACAATGAGATAATTCCAGGAGTTTTACTTAACTTCATTCCAGGTTAAGTAGCTCAATGGTTCAATATAAATTCTATTTAGTCACAAATAGGCCATGCCATAGCTCAAGCGGTTAGTCACTGGCTTCCCACAGCGGCAGCCCGGGTTCAATCCCTGGTCTGTTCAAGTGGGATTTGTGGTGGACAAAGTGGCGTTGGGGATGGTTTTCTCCGAGTACTTCGGTTTCCCCTGCCAATCTTCATTCCACCAAATTCTCTATCATCATAATCATCTGGGACAGGCTATAATAGGCCAATCAGTGGCCGTCGTGCCGAGTGGACCCAGTTGGACTCCACCACCCACTAAGCAAATTAAAAAGTTAAAATTAATTAGTCACAAATAACCACTGACCCCAATGTACCTTAAAACACAAACACACACATTCATAAAAGGCTTACAACTGTCAAAACAACAGTCAAACTGCCTCCAAGTACATATATGCAGAGCTCACTACCCTCTGCAGGGAATAGCAAACTTGAAATCTTGGTAAAAAATACAAAGGGAGCTTTCTTCCATTTACAGGATCATCTCAGTTTTTAAGTGGTTATTTTATGTTGGATGAAAATTGGAATTACTCCTACAGCAGAGATATTGGAAAGTTTATAGGAAACATTTCACAGAAGACAGCAACAACTACTGTAAACATGATAAATCAGTGTCTCATCTCCATGAAGTGCATAAGATATATTAGTAAACTCTATCCATAAGAAATTTGTAACTTTAAACATGTTCTGCAACAAAGTCACGAATGACTCTGGTTATACGCAATGTCACCACCAACCCACGGTTGTGAAATAAACAAGTTATATATGTAAGTTTTGAGGTTTTCACGGTGATGACTATGAAGAAAGTCGTCTTCTGGGTTTTGGCGCCACACATTCTTCGTTTTGGCTTGCTTTCTGCATTCACAAGCCATTCACCTGCTCTGAAGATGGAGGCGATACGTTCCTCTGAAACGTCAGCCAAAACCCAGAAGACGACTTTCTTCAAGTTATATATGCCTTAAAACTCTATTAAGAAATCTCTTTGTTCCCCTGCAGTCCACAGAATGTACATTTGAATATGCTTTTAATCTGTCCATTAAGACCGTTCCACATCTTCATTTACATGGCCAACAGACTACCACTTGTGCATAAAATATAGCTACGACTGAGGATGAAAGAAAAGTCCTCCCTGAAATCACTGCAGCTTCTAAAGAAGATGGTCACAAAATAATAAGTAACTCCACTCTGTTATGAGGCCAAAGCCAACTATGTCTGGAAAGAAAAGGAGAAGCAGTAGGGTTTGCAAGTCGTCATTATTATTATGAAGTTGAACTTATGGCTTCAAACAAATGAAATTCGCTGGGGGGGNAATAAAATAATCAAAATTTGAAAGAGAACAGGTGTCTGGACTATTTTTCGAGAAACTCCAAAAGTCCAAACATGTTGTCAACAAGATCTACACCAACTTTGCATATCAGTTAATGAAGAACAAAGGATTTGCACCCTCTGAAAACAAACTTATGCACAAGCACACAATTCAGTGTATAAAAGACAAAGCATGTGTCCACAGAAGTTCTAGTGGAACATCAAAAGAGGATGAATTATATTAGTCATAAATGTCTACAAGCATACTGACGGATCTTTTTCATTTTTAGCTTTTGTTTGCTATAAGGTCATGTGGGATCTGTGGTGGACAAAATGACAATGGGGCATGTTTTCTCTAAGTACTTCAGTTTCCCTTCCGACTGCTACACCCTCACCTTCATCTATCATCCAGGGCTGGTACAATAGGCCAAATAGTGGCCACTGTACCAAGCGGACTCAAAGTCTCATATATCTAAAGAAATTAAAATAAATATATATACAGGATGCATATAAATATATGTTAATGCTCTGTGGTAGATAGATGGGTTCAATCTGATCATATTTTGTTAATACACCCATGTCCAGAAACACTTCCTTTTGACACTATGGGTCACAAAAGTATCTGAGAGGATGTATAACTTTTAGGGGATATTTTACAACACAAAGTTTCTCAAAATTGCGGCTGCCAACTTCACTGCATGTTCTGCTGAACCCTTTGAAAGATTCCCGGCATTTCCCAGATGGTTCCAGCTGCTACTGCAATTCTTGCCACAAGATCATGTTGTGTCTCCACTGGAGTCTCATACACCAGGCTTTGCATGTACCCCCAGAGAAAGAAAAGAAAACTAATGGAGTCAACTCAGGGAAGCGAGGGGACCAGGTTACTGAGCCTTCATGTCCAATCCATCTGTTGCCAAAGGTTTTGTCCAAATGCTCCCAGATGACGTTAGTGCAGTGTACTGGGGTGCATCATGCTGGAACCACATTTCAAGATGGACTTCCAAAGGCACCACTTCCAGCAGCTTGGGTAAGGTCTCTTGTAAAAATGGTAGGTAAATGTCAGCCGTAAGCAGGAGAGATACTATGTAGATCGTACTGAAAGCCATGAGCAACAATTTTTTGTAAAGTAACACGCTTTATTATTGACAAACCAAATACACCACCTCAATCTACAGACCTTTCTTTATTTTTCCACATAATCTCCACTTCATTGTACACATTTCTCCCAGCGTTCTGGGAGTTTGAAAATTCCCCTTCTGTAAAATTCTATTCCAGCCATCTGAAGACACTGACGCACTGCTTTCTGAATTCAGCGTGCTTATGGAAGTGTGTGCATAGGTGCAAGCAGTGTTCGAAGATGGGTGAAACATTTTAAAAATGGGAACACCAGCATCAAAGATGAGCCTCAGAGCAGTCGTCCTCGAACAAGCCTCAACTGAATGCAACAAGGAAAGAGTGGATGAGATCATTCAAGATGACAGGCGTGTGACTGTGGACACAGTAGCCCAAAAACTTCAAATATGGCACAGTGCAGTACAGGAGATGATTGAAAGCTTGGGCTATAGGGAAGTTTGTGCTCGTTGGGTCTCGCACTTATTGACCATAGACCACAAAGATCACATTGGAAGCAATTGCAATAATGGGGTGGGAAGTTCATCCACACCCCTCCTATAGTCCTGATCTGGCACCCTCCGACTACCATCTTTTCGGATTTTGGAAGGATCGGCTGCATGGACAACGTTTTGAGACAAGGGAGACAATTCAGAAAGCAGTGCGTCAGTGTCTTCGGATGGCTGGAACGGAATTTTACAGAAGGGGAATTGTCAAACTCCCAGAACGCTGGGAGAAATGTGTACAAAGAAGTGGCAATTATGTGGAAAAATAAAGAAAGGTCTGTAGACTGAGGTGGTGTATTTGGTTTGTCAATAATAAAGCATGTTACTTTACAAAAAATTGTTGCTCATGCCTTTCAGTACAACCCTCGTAAATAAGGGACGATAAGATGGTCACTGATAATCCCTGCCCACACATTGATGGTGAAGTGGTGTTGGTGGCTTATGATATACTTTGCGTCAGGATTTTCTTGAGCCCATACATGCTGTTTCTCAGGTTGAAAATGCCATCTTTGGTAAAGGTCCTCCTTCACATTTCAGAGGTCCTGGCACATAAACAAAGTGTTTCCAGACATGGGTGTATTAACAAAACATAATCAAATTGAACCCATCTATCCACCACAGAGCCTTGTAACATATTTATTTACACCCTGTATATACAAGGGTTGGAACTTTAATAGTGGCAACTATTTATTTACAACTGATAAAAAATAGATGCATGTTTCAAAGTTTTACTGTCCTTCCATGTAGTCACCAGCATTGTGTACAACCTGTTGCCAGTAATGTGGAAGTCGTAGGATACCTTTAGCAGCGCCTGTTGTGTTGACAGTACGAATGGAGCGGTCTACTGCCTGAAGAATCTCTGGGACAGTTCTGAAGCGAATGACACAAAGTGGTTCCTTCATCTTAGAAATCAAGTCAAAGTCACAAGGGCTTAGTCAGGGGGGTACGGTGGATGGTACAGCGCTTCCCAGTCCCACTGATCGAACAAATCAGCCACAGCTTGCACTGCATGCGGCCGAGCATTGTCCTGCAAAATGATGGGTGGGTTCTGCAGAAAGTGTCGCAGCTTCTTTCCCAAAGCTGGTCGCAGGTTGTGTTCTAAAAATGAACAGTAATACTGCACATTGACGGTCTGCTGTCAGGGAATGGTATGCATTAGGATAACACCATCACAGTTGTACACGAGAATCACCATAACTTTCACATTGCTGGGGTTCTGACGAACCTTTGATTTTCGTGGTGACCCATGATGACGCCATTCGTTCAACTGGCGTTTCATTTGTGGCTTGTACGATTTGGCCCATGTCTCATCCAGCATAATGATACAGCGTAAGAAAGCCTCTCCTTCGCGCTCATAGCGCTCCAAGTGGTTACGAGCCGCGTCGTATCATAGACATTTCTGCATTTCCATCAAATCATGCGGAACCCATTGTGATGCAATTTTTCTCATGCCCAGGTGTTCCTTAAGAATGTGAAGCACAATTGTATGCATTAATCCTGTCTCTAAGGCCAGCTCACGAATCATATGGTGTTGATCACTCTCCAGTAACGCGGAACTACTTCTTCACTGACACTAGGATGGTCTGACTGACGCATGTCTGCCACATTTTGGAGCCCTCGTTGAAGGTTTTTACCCACCTTGCCACTGTTCTGTAAGACAATATAGATTCCCCGCAAGCCTCTTGAAGACCTTGATGACACTGTTGTCCTGTACGGCCTCTGGCACATTCAATCCTTATCCAACTCTGTTGTTCCTGTTTCGAAAACATCGTGACAACACTACATTAGACAGCTAGCTAACACGAGGCTCTATTCTTCTTATCACTGCGCATGCACGTGATGTGGGAAGGGAGAGACCATTTGCTCTGAGGTAAGGCAGGTATGTAACTAACGTGTGGTATAAGCAACATTATTTGGTTCCATTGCATGGCGTCTCTACAGCAGTGTTGCTGCTATTAAAGTTCCAACCTTCGTATATTTGTTTACTATAATTACTGTAATAATATGATTTTATTATTTTCATAATTTTTGAGATAAAAGTTTTGTTTCTTGCTAATATGACCTTTCTACTTTTTTTTTTTTTTGAGAAAATAAAATGTTATTTTATGCCTACATAAGGTTCAATTCTGGTTTTATTTCGGTACTAATTGACAGTAAAAGAAAGTATGATTTCAAAAACAAGTGATTACGGTTTAAAAGCCCACTTCCTCAAATGGTACCTAATGTGAAAGACTAGAAAATGATGTAAAAAACAGCAAATAATCATCTGAAAAGACATAACAGACTTTTAAGATATAAGCCTCCGTAGATTAGGGGTAACGTTCCCACCTCATGACTCAAGGTATGCGGGTTCAAACCCGGCGGCGGTCATGGAATTTTTAAGGTCGGAAAAATTCAGGGAACAAGTCCTCCGGGAGGGACTTTAAGCCGTGTGTCCCGTGTCATAGATTTACGGCACGTAAAAGAACCTCATGTCTCTAGGAGACCTCTGAGCTAAATTAGGCAACAATTTCCCGCCCAAGTAGTTTCCAATGCCTCTGGNAAAAAAAAAAAAAAAAAAAAAATTCTGAGGATATATTTGTCTCATCACCAAAGTGCACAATACAAATATATAACCAATAAGTGAAATTAAAGGTTCTCACAGCAGTGACTGTGAAGTGCTTCTGGAATGTTACACCATGCAGTGTGGTAGAAGTTTACAGACATTTCAGAGGAACATCAGCACACTTCTACCCAACTACATGATGCGACACCCTAGAAGATCATAATATACTCTATACCTAATAAATTGTGTGAATATTGGGCAAAGTTAAAATACAGACAAATGACAGCTGCAAATCAAAAATAGATCACAACCAGAAGCACATTAAATTTGCAAAGGCTTGCTACCATTCACTTCAGAATCTTTCCATCTTCTTTCCCACCTAAAACCTGAAGATAAAAATTTACATAATTTTACTCTGCATTTTATACGGGTACCTTTGTCCCTCAATTTATGGGAAGAAACAAAATGGAGAAGAAAATTAGATAAAACAGTGCTACATAATTTGTACTTTTCACTATCAAGAATAATAAGATGGGTGGAACACATAAGGGAGAATTATAAAGTTCAGCATGAAACCTGAAATGAACAGATCACATGAGAGACCTAGAGGCAAACAGGGTAATTTAAAATGAAGAGTACAGAATTGCAGTGAGAACTTGCAGACTGAATTCAGTTAGATAGGGCAGGGTCTAGAAGTAGACTCCTGTGAACAGGGTGATGAACCTTTAGGTTCCATGAAAGTTGGAAACTTCTTGTTCAGCTGAGCAACCATCAGGTTGAGAAGGAAGGTGCTACGCCATGGAGCTACTTATATGAAATAATGTTAAATGTAATGTCATTCAAATTCTGGTATATCTAATTATGCTAAGACTTGTGAACCTCATAACATAAGCTCAAGTTGTTATATATGACTCTACAGTTGACTAATTTCACAAATCACACAAAATATATCATAAAGCAAACAAAAATGTAGCAGTATGCGAACTAATATTTCGCTTGATTCTCTAGTACCTGATAAGTTATTCTGCATAGATGTGAATGGTTGGAACAATTCCAATGTCATATAATTATTAATCATTTAAAAAAGGGCATCTTCCAATGAAAGCTCTACTTCTTTGTGTGGATAATTACAGCTGAAAAAATGAACAACACACGACACAGCTAAACCACAAAGGCCAAAATTACACACTGGATACAGGTTGTGAAACCCATGGATGGGACTATGGGGCTTTACTTTCTGTATTCACTGACAAGAAGTAGTAATATAGTAATTTCATGCAGCATCAATATTTGTTACCGCTACTGTAACTACGAGCACCAATCCACTACACAGCCCTACCGTAACCACAACCACCACCAACAACAATGCACAATAAGCCTACAGTTTCAACATGCATTCTTCATTACTTTCAGCACCACAAGAACAGTGATTCAGAAAGAAAAAAATGAAGCAAAAGCAAGTGCTCTCTTCTCCCCTCCAGAGATCTGAAAACTTCTATGCAACAGCAACTCAGAAATACGATCCACGCCTGCAGGGAAGCATTTATCTGAGGGATGATTTTAACAGTGAAAGAATATGACTAAGAAATCCCAAACACCCAGTTGTTACTACATAATTTCGAATATGTCAGTATGATGTGTTTCTTTTCATCTGTGATATTCTGCTAAATAAGGAACCACTGGTGCTAGGCATTGTATGGATATACATCATAAACAAACCTACACATTATACGTGGTGCAATCCAAAAGTTCCCGAAATATATTAATAAAATCTATTGCATCTTACCTAGATCTTATTCTGCACCATCACCTTCAAAGTAGTCCACTTGGGAGCACATACACCGATCCCAGTGTTTCTGCCACTTTTCAGATGCATCCTGGAAGTCTTTCTTTGTTAGAGTGTTTAGTACCGTCTGCGTTTCCGCTTGAATTTCCTCAACTGTATCAAATTTCGCCTCTTCAACTTGATTTTCATCTTGAAGAAGAGAAAGAAGTCGCATGGAGCTAAGTCTGGCGAGTACAGTGGGTGGGGAACAACTGCCATCTTGTTTTTAGCCAAAAATTCCTGCACAATGTAAGCCGTATGCGGTCGTGTGTTGTCAGGGTGGAGTACCCCCAGTCGTTCGTGTGTCACTTCTCTGGATGTTTTCTCCTCATGTCCTCTCTCAAACGCTTTACAACATCGCGATAGAATTCTTTATTGACTATCTGACCAGGAGGGACGAACTCCTTATGAACAATCCCGTCAATATAAAAAAAAAAGATCAACATGGACTTAATGTTGCTCTTGACTTGTCGAGCTTTTTTTGGCGGAGGTGAAGAAGGGCTCTTCCATTGTGACGATTGCTGCTTGCTTTCAGGGTCACAGCCATAAACCCAACTTTCGTCACCAGTGACAACCTTCGAAAGAAAGTTTGGATCCTCTTGAAGCTGTTGCTGAAGTTCCCTGCAGACTTCCAAGCAATGCTGCTTCTGTTCATTTTGCAGCAGTCGTGGTACAAACTTTGCCGCAATCCTCATGTTCAGTTCCTCCGACAAAATTCGTTGACATGTACCATAACTTAGTCCCAAGGTGTTACAGAGGTCTTGGGTGGTCAGTCTACGATCTTGCAGAATCAGATCCCTAACTTTCGCAACATTTTCTGGTGTTTTGCCCATTGACGGCCGTCCCGAACGATCATCATCATCAGTCAATGTTCGGCCATTTTTATAATGCTTATACCAGTTGTAAGTTTGTGTCTGGCCTAAACTGTTTTCACCAAAAGCTTGCTTCAACATTTGGTGCGTTTCTGCAGTGGTTTTCCCAAGTTTGAAACAAAACTTTATACAGACATGCTGCTCTCTCAGGTCAGCCATCGCAAAACCGCACTCATGGAAACACAACAATGGAAATACGTTCACCAACAATAAACCCAACCACTCAACTTGATGCTGCTTACCACACTGATTCAAGAAGGATGTGTGAGGATACACCTAGCGGTATTTCGATGTACTCATGACCATTCGCGCGCAAAATTCAAATTTCGTAAACTTTTGGATTTCCCCATGTATATTGCAAGTCAACAATCATAACCATGGCAATGTATTAAATTCTGATGTTATATCCATGCAGAATCCATATTTAACAAGTTTCTCACAAAATCAAACAAGATTACATCAGATGGGATAAGACATTCATACAATGGGGAATTTTTACTTTATGAGTTCTGCACAGAAACTCACTAAGTCTAACAACTGATTCAGTACTGATCGCAATTCTGAGATGAAGAGGCAAGCAGATATTGCACTTCAAACTCACTAGCTGTAACTGTAATTTATTCTGTGCCAGCATAGTACCTTCAGCCTTGTTTTCGACAACAGGCTTATGCAATTTTGCTTGAAAAAGAGATTTAGAATCCTTGCTTTATTTCTCATGGTGAAACTCAGGAATCCAAAAATAGTAAATAAGAGAGAACAAAGATGGCTCAAGAAAGTAGAAGTAAGCACCACAAATATATACCCCTAAGCCATTGCATTTAAAATATGCTACGGGTAATTTCAAACACTGAAATGTGAAAATATGGTACCCTTAACCTATGGAAAGGCATCGTAAGGACAGGAAATGAAATACTCTTTCAAATTAAGTGGCAACAGTAATAACATGCATTAAGACAATTAAGGCAAAGTATCTACAAAGAGTAGAAATTCTGATTAATTATAACAGCATTTCTTATATAACATTCCATACAAGAGAACCAGTCAAATCACCACGAACTTATAAAACAAAATCTAACACTCATATGTCCTAATGAAGAAACAGTATTTTAAGCATTTAACTAGTGATTAATGACAAGGAACACAGTAACATAAACAGAATGGCTTTAAAAAATCTACTACATATTTCCTTGTACAGTGGAACCCCCATTTAATGTCCTTCACTTTATGGGTTTCCTTTCTGTAATGTTCAATTTCAATGAATGTAAGCCAATAACACAAGCAGTTAAATTTCCTCCACTTAACATTTCCTCGGATTAGTGTATGTATCCACTGCTCTCCAAAGAAACCTTAAATGGGGGTTTCAGTGCATACTGTTGTTGTTTCCCATACACTTCACACTCTATACAAAAACCACCCTCACAATACATCACACCACCCCTACCCATCACTTTCACAAACTCCTTTCCAGTCATTCTTGTCCACAAACTATGAAATGGTTACTTTTGAACATACTCGTAAGACGCACTAGAAGCCTGAACACATGTACATTTGTGAATGTGCGTGCAGGAAGAGGATGAAAGGAAAAATAGCGAGAACACTGTCACCGATTTTGTTGCAAAACAGAAAAACAAACCACCTCTCCATCACTAAGCTCCATTTTCTTTCTTTTCCCCATAATCAATCAATCACTCACCACTAAGGTCCATAAATGTAAACCCAAAAAAATTCCTCCCATGTGTTAACGGGATACTCCCATACATAGGGGTGTCTCGGGTTTCAATCAGACTACTACCTCCATCCAGCTGCTGCCTCCTGCCATGGTGCTTTTTGTTCTCCACTTGCTTATCATCATCACCTGAATAGACCAGGAAATTTGCAAGGGTCAGATTACTGAGGGATGGTGATCAAATTAATATGATACAACTGTATTAGTGGAAGAAAAAAAGACAAAAAAAGGGAAGGCATTTCACACTGTAATGCAAGCAGATGATTATATATGCTTCTTTCAACTACGGAGACAATCTGTGTTAAGTGCAGCTGGTGAAAACCGAAATTCCCTGTTATGAAAAATCACAACTACAGGTCAGAGAAAAAAACGCACCAAATTTAAACTTATAATCTCATCTCTTATAGGTGACACAACAATATATTATAGTTAGTTTTCAACTCTTCCTGTCAGAACAGACATGTTCCATTCAGTCTGGAAGTTTCCTTATTCCCGTTACAAAAGTGTGTTTTAAGTCACACCTTAGGAGGGTTAAAACTCAAGGCTTCTCTGCTTGAAATTACTTGTAACATTATTTTCTGTTACTGAAGTCTTGCACTTATTCGGCAGCGATGAAAATTTGTGGCTCTTTCCTAACCGGAGAATTTGTGTCCTGTGAAGAAAAGGTATTGTGATGTTCCCTTGCAAGTTGTATTACAATTAACAAACCAGTTCTTCCTTCTGGAATGACACACATTTAAACAACTTGTCCTTCCTCTAACAAACCCTTGCCAATTTCGCTAATCTGTGTGCCACATTATGGTTTTACAACCATTAACATAAAACTTTCAGTTTGATTACAGTTCTAACAATAATATTCTTCTGTTAACCTTCATAAGCTCATACATAAGCACAAATGTAACACAACTGGCAATAAGCATTGCCCATTCTTCATATGGATTGCTCACTAGTTCACAACTGTTCTTCAATCACAGCATACAAATACTGAACACTGCAGTATCCAATTTCCTCAACATAACGCAACATTTCATTAATATCAGCCGATTTCACTGTCTCCACCAATAAACTTCACTAACAATGCATTATTTCACCAAACCAGACACATGATCAGTGACACGCTACACTACGATAAACTATATCATGAAAATAAAAGAGCACCTGCTTCATCGAAACGTTATAACAGAGACGACAACCCTTCCATGTTACAACTCTAAAGTCAACTGTGAAAACTTTCTTACAAAAAAGCCAAGATCAAATATATATTGCATATGTATGTTAATGCTGTTTCCACAGTTTCTGAGGTTATGTCAGCTAATTACTAAATCTGGTTGTAATGAAGTTTAAATGAATCTCTTGCATGTACACTGACAAAATATTTGAGAAAGGAAATTGAAATCTTCAAAATAGTAAAACACAGTGGTACACAGATTTCTCCATTATTCCCTCATTTCTGAATTCAAGCAGTCACAGGACAGTACCCAATCAATGTCACACAAAGACAAAGGACTGACACCCACTAACTCAAATATCTAAGCAGAGAGAAATAAACGATATTTACAACCTGACACTTCCAAGAGTGTACAGAAGCAAAGCAGCAGCTTACATTACAATGTGACCTTGCTCTGGGGAGGGGCGAAGTAGGAACATAATGAGACAACAAAATCAAAAGATGGATGGTGGCCTCCGCTGTCAGCTGAACCAGTGCTTCTGTGACAACACACCTGTGCCAAGCGAAGTTGCTATCCACCTGGTAGGAGGTATTGACAGAACGCTCACATGTTGCATGGGGTACATGCTGTGCAGCATGCTGCCTGCTGCTGCCGCACTCTTGATTGCCTCTGCTCCACTGTAGCTACCAGGGTGCTGCTTCATGAGAACATCACTCCCTGCACAATTGCATAGGTAGCATAAATGCTTTTTCCCCCCCCCAAAGGGTGAAAGTTGTGTTAACTCGCTTTGAAATATAAAGTTCCCAAACGTAGTTCAAAATACTATGCTCACAATACACTCGTATTCCAAACCACTGCACCACACTAACCAGTTAGACACACGAATAATTTTGAACTGAATACATCAGGTTTTCATTTGATGATATTGCTCATCAACAAAAAATCATCAAATTATGAAACCATATAAGATATTCATATTCCACGCCTTTATCTGTGCATTATTGCAGGAAAAGAAGCTGCATGTCAACAGCTATACTATTCACCTGAAAGCAAAGGCACCCCTCCAATTCTGATGAAGAAACCCCTATAACATGGATGTGCCCTACTGAAACATATCAGTAGACACTTCCACAACTGCAAGTGTTCGAAAAAATTTTATACAAATATCTGAATATTCTAAATAAAATACACAACAATAACTTTGTATATCAATGGAAGTGGTTAATCAGCTTCTTAGTGATCAAAATTTAAAAGTGAACTGAATCTTACCTGAGAAAAGGAGCATAACAACTATTGATATCACTTCACTGATATTTAACAGACATATTTACTTTCATTTAAAGACATAATGCACAAAAATACAGTAACTGGACTTCACTCACAAACTCTTTTAAAATTCAGTTTGATCATACTAAGAACCACTTCCTAAAATTCACATTCAAAACTGTGTAGGAATAACAGAATATTGGAAAAGAATTAGAAAAATGGGTCACTTCAGTGGTTAGTACCTGTAGTGTGTTACTGGAAGCACACATTAAACCTCTCTACTCCAATGCTGGGGTGAAAGTGACACCACATTTCAACCTACCAAGTCAAATATCAACACACCATTTCACAGAGGTACTTGCTTCATGTCAACTCCTGCCATCTGCTGGATGTCATACAAAATTCATGGACTTTGTTCATGAGCAACTAACATTCTTCAATGGAAATCTTCATAATCCATGGAACATGGAGGGAGGGGGGGGGTGATGTTTGCAACATTAATTTGGACTAATTGCAAGAGCATTGTTAAGGTTAACTGAGAATTTTTCAAATATTTTAGACACTTTTTTTAAAGGCCATGCCATAGTTCACACAGATGCCAGCTTCTTGCTGCAGGAGCCAAGGTACAAGCCCACAGTAGTAAATGCAGGATTTATGGACAAAGTGGGACTGGGGCTCCTCTGCCAGTTATCATTAACATCAATGCTCCATACTCATCAGTGGCTGGTGTAGCAGGCCACTCTGAGGCAACAGCACCAAGGGTCTCAATCTCACACCGCTTCTACAACTCGCATTATTCATTTTATTTGCATGGCAATCCATAATGCTGCTGACATCACATAATTACATGTGTACGGTTTGTTTCCTACAGAAATGTTTCTTGCAAACAAATTATTTTATTCCTGCAAACCTGACATATTTCTATGGAACACTGGGATTTTGCAGACTGAAATTGGTAAAGTCAGTCTTGTAAATTATAGCACAAGTGTCTCACAGCATTTGCATTTTTAAGCACCATGGAGTAGACTTTAAATATCACAAGATAGAAGTATAAAATGCACTTTAATATCTCTTCCTCCTTAAGTACAGAGACCCACACAGTCTATTATGAAATAAGAACAAGAGATTTAAAAAAATACATAAAAAATTAAAATGTCTTGAGAGCATTTACCCAGTTACATCTAAATGGAAATGGTAAATCAGTGTGGGCAAAATGGAACATTAGGACTGCAGTGAAAAAAGTAAGGAGGGCATGAAGATAGACAAAAGTGTATTTCAATTGCAACTCCCACATTATTTACAGTCAGATATTAATTATTCAATTCACTGCAAACTTAATAGTTGCATTGTCCTATAAGCATATGTTTTGACATGTTTCAGTACATGTCAAGGAAGCAATGAGGTTTCAGTTTAAAGCAAAGATGCTGAACATAGAACATATAAATGATAAGAATTATGACTAATTTATGAATGACAGAACTGAGACACAGATTACAAAATGGGAGAGAGGGACCTTATAAAGGGTCAAAGTTAACAAAAGAAAAATCTTGACATCAATACATGAAATAAAGATTATTCAGCTTATATGAGCTTATGCCTAAGAAGTGAAATTTTAATTACAACTTGGAATTTATCGGATGATGCTACAACAAGCAAGATATTACACAGTTTCGGCACCATTAAAGGTTTCTGAAAGTAAGACAAGAATAATACAATCGCTGACAATTCCCAGAGCCATCGCTCTACAGGACACACATGTATTATCTCCTATATATGCTCACTGAAGAGGATGAAAATGCATTGAGCATGAACTCTGTTCTGAAAGAATTAACCTTTTAACTGTTACAGCCGCAATTCTCTTTGAGGACTTTATACATACAAGATTTGACAATAAAGTTCATGAACTCGCCACTGTGTCCTTCCCATGGCAGCAGTCGACAGAAACCTCAGTATGGTTTGATGATGTTGGCATATCAGCATTTCACAGCTGTGTTGTTGACCTATGGCTGTCTCTTTCTAACTGGTGTCTATTATTGTCTGAGTGTGTTGTTGCAACAATGTCAAAGCCTGCATTACAGCAACAAATGAACACATTTCTTGTTAAACTTGGCAAGAGTGGAAGCGAAATCAGAGGGATGGCAGTGCAAGTTTACAGGGATAATACTATGCAGCAAACAACAAGTTTACAAGCGGGTGACACATTTCTCCAAGGGAAGAGAAAGTGTCACTGACGGAGAGATCAGGACGGCCAGCAATGAGCAGAACTAAAGAAAATATTGCAAAAAGTTCATCAAATTATGCGTGAAAATCATCGGCTGACAGTCAGGAGCATAGCAGATCAAGTAAACATCGACAGAGAGACAGTTAGGAAAATCTTAACTGAAGATCTTGACACAAGGAAGGTGTGTGCAAAAATGGTCCAAAAGGAGCTCACCAAAGAACAAAAGCAGAGCTGAAATTTGCCAAGACCTTTTGCAGAGGCAAAATGACATTTCTGGCCATGTCATCACAGGCAATGAAACATGGGTATACCAATACAACACTGAAACAAAGCAGCAAAGGGCACAATGGAAGACTACCAATTCTCCATGACCAAAAAGATCCCTCAGTCCAAATCTAGAATCAAAACAATGTTACTAACTTTTTTTTTATATTAGAGGGATTGTTCATTATGAGTTTGTACGAACTGGACAAACAGTCAACCAACTGTACTAACTGGAAGTACTGAAAAGGCAGCATGAACAAGTTAGAAGGAAACAACCCAAACTTTCTGCCAGCAACTCATGGATCTTGCATCACAACAATGCACCTGCTCACACGGCACTGTCTGTGAGGGAGAATTTAGCTAGTAAACAAATAACTGTGCTGAAACACCCTCCCTATTCACTGGATCTAGCCCCCAATGACTTTTTTCTCTTCATGAAGATAAAGGAAATATTGAAAGGAAGGCATTTTAATAACACTGATGACATCAGGAGTAATATGATGGTAGCTCTGAAGGCTATTCCACAAAACCAGTTAAAAAATTGTTTTGAAGGGCAGACTAGACACCAGCAATGGTGCATAGCTTCCAAAGGGAAGTACTTTCAAGGAGGATACAGTGATATACAGCAATGAGGTACGTAACACTTTTACCGCAATGAGTTTGCAAACTTTAATGCCACACTTCAGCAAATGATTATTTCTTCTCTGATGTACTCCACAAATGTAGATAAGAGTGCACCTCTTTTTTATGGCATGATTCTCTAAATCACACTTAGTATCCTATAACATGTACTATTTTTGGTACTAATCAAAATAACTATTTGGTACAATGTTATGCCACTGTAAGCCAGACAAACCTCATCATTTTGCAATTCCCTACAAATAGTAATAAGAGCATAGCATGTGACATAAAACACAGACATAGGGTATTAATCTGGGGGGAGTAGATTAGTAATACCCTGTGCAATGTGGTATCTGAAATCTGAAAATAGCTTCCAATAACATCTGTATTTGCAATAATGAATACTGAGGCCAAAGAGGCATGCAAAACTGTGACCAGCACTTGGAAAATACATGTGATCCAAACCTGCGTACACCTCTGCAATCCTATAAGACAGAAGGAAGCTATTTTTAAATACGAAGGAGATATCAACTATACGAATATGATAGCAGGCAGTGTTAATTTAGAATTTTTAGTAGAAATTATGTCACCTAATCAAATTCCAAAGAAAAGTAAACTACTGATGTCTATTCGTTCAAAAGGCAATCTTTAATTATATATAACATCTCTGNGGGGGGGGGGGAGAGAAAGAAACCCAGCATACATTCAACAGGTTGACAAGGATTAGCATCCGATTATCCCTTTCTGCTTATGCAGGACCACATAACAATTTCAAGCTCTGTAAGAATTCAATTAAGGATGAACCTGTGCAAGGAACAAACACTGCCCACAGGTAAAATTAATGAGCTCTTTCAAACATAAACTTTACACAGAATCAAGAACTTTGATCAATTTTTATACAAACACATTACACAAGAAAAAATAATGAATTTCCAGAGCATGATGCCAGAGCCCTTTGGACAAACAGAACTTTGTCGGTTACAAATTATTTCACAATATTTTCTATGGGATTCAAATATACAGATGACCTACACTGGTCAAGGAATACTGCAAGTATCTGCAATGGCTACTTTTAATATGCAAGGAAATATCAAGAATGCAATGATATGAAAAATAGTGCATTTTGTTGAAATTAATTTCAGTTACATTTTAAAATGTTTCTCCACTGCTAAGGCAGCAGCAAGAATGCAATATTAAAAATAATACATGATCTAACAGCATATATAAAAATTTAATTCCTGTGGCTATCAGAAAAAATTAGTACAATTTACTACTAAATCTTACCTATATTCCTGGCATACAGTAGCATGTTAACAGTCTATCAAACAGGATACCATACTCTATGTCCAGTGTACATTCAATGACTGCAGGCACATAACGTAGCAACATATTCTCACTTAAAATCTATAGGTTTGTGAAAATGGTATATTAATACAATTACTGTGTTTCTGCACATTATCCATCGTCCTGCTTTTATTTAAAACACGCAACATTTTGGAGACTGGATTCTGTCTCAATCTTTAGGTGGAACATACTGAGTAACACAATAACTGCATATCTCACTTATTTCAGTCATGTAATGCACTGCTCATGTAATCAAGTCTTGGAGTACACGGGACCATGCACACACATGGTGCATTACAATCCAACAACTTCTCTTACAACAGCCTACTTTGTTGAGAATGATTGATGAGGTGTTCACTTTGGATTTTCAGCAGTGTTCTCCTTTAATTCATATCTGTTCTTGAGAAGCGGGATACAAACTGGCGTTCGGGGGAATCCTGTACACTTACACTGATACAAGGTACATAGGTATATGAAAATTTGTTGTGTAACTACCAGATCACAAATGGAGGTCCAATCTGAGCCACATTATCATGATTTATTCATAGCCAATGGGGAGTAGTACTAGGGTGGGACGTAAATTGCAACATATTAGCCCACCAAGTCAATTCCATACTAAATGAGAATCAAGATAATACACGTATGGTTGATCTCTGAAAGTCAGCATTTCAGACTACATAATATAAATAAAAAAACAAATATAAATTATCTTCTAACTAAATGTTTCCTACAGACTGCACTCTACATAAAGTAAACAAAATATAATAAAGTACATAAAATACAAAAATACACCACCACCATAACCAACAGCCCCAATACTACATAAAAAACTACAAATTATCAATTGGATTACAAACTACATTGAAACCCATTAAAACAGAACTCCCAAGCATGCAACATAATTTTAATGTATGAAATGCCATTTAAAAGAGTCAAGAATCAGAAGTAGAACTGAATATTTACCAGTATGCTTAATTCTTAACATGTTTTTACATAACCTCGTACATAATCTGTGAAGAGGATGGTGAAAAGTCAATATACCAGATACACACTTTCCCATTTTATGAAAGATTTTTGTTCACCACCAGCTCCCTTCATTGACCTAAAATTAATTGTTTTGAAATTAATTCAACAGGACAGCTGTGTGACCAGGACTCCCAATAGGGGCAGAGATCTTTCTGTTCGCCACTATGACCAGACTGGCTTTGGGGCCCATGCCTATCTAATTGGTACAGCAGCTGGAGAATGAAGATGACCACTCACCTGAATTTAGTGTTAAGGTTAAGAATGCATGGAGCCATACCTCCACTTCCCATACATATTCATGCCGTTGTGCTTACTTGACAGGGACACCTTTAACTTATTTAACAAGAACAAAATTTTTCTCTGTATACACTTGCAATATGGCACAACCAAAACTCGGAGACATCAAATTTTCTTCTCTAACTTTTCATAGTATGTAACCTCAACTGCAACTTCTCACAGCAACACGGAAAACCGTTGATAAACAGTACACAAACATCTGCAGTTCAGAAACACCAGCTATTACCTGGAATTCTTCTGACAACTGAAAGTTCTAACATGAAGAATTTTTTAAAGCTGCTGTTTCTTTGAAGTCCCACACAGGAAATATAACTTTCATATTAGATAGCATATGTGACTTGCAAATATTATTTACCTCCATCTCAATAAACATGTCTACTCAAGAATGGAGGAGCTATACCTCCACTCCTACATGTTGTCATGGCTCAGTGCTTAATTAAGCACAGGGACTTTACCTCGTCTTACCTTACAAATGACCACTTGGGCAGTGGGTATCGCTGATCGGTTCGATCCAAATTAGTTCTTTTGCTGACTTTCATTACCACTGGGCTTCCATATATGTAGGTAAGTCAATAAGTAAGTTACAAATGGATACAGAACTTAAACAAATAAGAGTACTGATTTGAATAATGCTTTTATTTCTCAACATAATCTCCCTGTACATTGAGGCACTTGTCCCATCGTTTAACAAGCCCCTGAAAACCAGCAGCATAAAATTCTTTGGGCTGCTGTTGGAACCAGGTGGTGACTTCCCTTTCTACAGCTTCGTTGCCGGGAAAATGTTCAGCCAAAAGATGGTTAAGAGGGCCGAACAAATGGAAGTCACTTGGAGCATGGTCGGGGCTATACAGAGGATGCTCGAGGACTTCTCACTTTAAATTTCGCAGCGTCTCATTGTTCTTGTTGGCAGTATGAGGACAGGCATTGTCATGCAAGAGCAACACACCTTTGGTGAGGAGTCGTGGTCGCTTCCGTTGAATGGCCTTACAAAGTTTCCTGAGAATCTTACAGTAGGAGACAGCATTTGTTCGGCCCTCTTAAACATCTTTCAGCTGAACATTTTCCCGACAATCAAGCTGTAGAAACGGATGTCACTGCCTGGTTCCGACAGCAGCCCAAATAATTTTATGCAGCTGGTCTTCAGGGGCTTGTGAAACAATGGGACAAGTGCCTCAATGTACAGGAAGATTATGTTGAGAAATAAAAGCATCTTTCAAACCAGTACTCTTATTTAAGTTCTATACCCATTTGTAACTTACTTATTGACTTACCCTCGTAATAGCATCTAAATGACATTACTTAATTTCCAATGAGCAGTCCTCCTTGAGCAGTTAACAGGCCAGATTGTCATGTTACTACTGCAATCACAGATCTGCTACACACCCTACACTGGGCCAGACTGATGCAGTCCAAACCTTATTTCTTAAAACCCATTTCAATATTATCATCTCATCTTTACCTCTGACTCACAAGTGGTCTCTTGCCCTCAGATTTCTGACAATTTTCTATAGATTTCTCACCGCTTCCTTACGTGCCACATATATCACCCATTTATTCATCCTTGTTATGACCATCTTTTATTAGGTAAAGAGAATAAATAAGGGCGCTCCACAGCGTGAATTTTTAACAGTCTACAGTTAAACAGTCTCTCTAAGACTTTCCTCAGAATCCTCTTCTCAAACACTTTCAATATGTTCTCCCCCAGCACGAAAGGTAGTTTTACACCCATATAAAACAGGTAAAACTACATTTATGCAGTATATTTCAGTCATTAGGGTCTTACACAGGAGGCTGGAAGACAGATTCCAAACTGAATGGTAGCAATCTGAGTTAAATCTACTGTTTACTTATTCATGGATTAATTCTGATGTTACATTATTATTATAAGAACCATCATTCATTAATTTACAGATATAAATTAGCCCTTACTATGTGTGTCATACCTGTATTTTAACCTGTTGACTGCCAAGGCCTGAAACATAACTACTTTCTAATAAAGCCAAGGCTTGTGGTAGTTAAGCACATCTGCACAGAAAAACCTAAAATACTTTCATCAAATGATCTTTAAACAGTAAAGGGAATATATCATATGAAAGATCATTCTCTCCTCTAAGTAATCGTACGTCACATTTGTTGCCAACTATCGAGAGGAATGGTCAACTACCTGATTAACAATAAGCTGATCTCTTCAGCTGTGACAAGAACTCCAAGCTGAACGGGCTCGTCTGTGGTGTGCGGAGAGTTAAGATTACACACACTTCATGACCAACATATACATTCTTAAGTAATATGGCCCCTAAAATGAATAAGATAGTACTCATACAATAGAAGTGCTTTACACTGAGTTTAATCAATGTTAACAGGGGCAAAAGACGTACATTAATGCTCCTCAACATTAACCATCAGAAATCAAAACATCTTGAAAAAAATTCAGTGTAAATGTACCATAACAAATTTACTCAAAACTGATCAAGCAGTCTGGTTGATTTTGGGAAGTGGCAGTTTTCCACAGAAAAAAAATCTGAAAAATTCCCCTTTTAATTAATGTAAAGTGCCTGGCTTGTTCACAAAGTTGTTAACTACCAGAACAGATGCAATTTTAAGTGCTGATACAGCAGTTTCAGTGTGGTGTCAATTAAGAGTATAGACGGCTGAATACCATTCACATGGAGAAAAGATATAGACATGACTTGATGTAGTAAATTATATTCTTTGTCTATTCTGGTGACAAAACATCTTCCAACCAAGATAAGATAAAATTCAGCCTACTCACAAGGAGGTCTCAAGTTGTATTACATAACATACAGCTCTACTGTTACCTTGAAGCAATATCAGGTCTGGAAACAAAATTCACTCAACAGAGAGACAACAACAATATGAAACGTGTGCCTACATAATGATTATGCCACAGTGAACTGATGAATAATGTCCCAAAAGGTCACTTATTTCATATACCACAACCCCCCCCCCAAAAAAAGAAGCTTTTTAACTTAAAAAATTCACATAATTTCATGCATCACGTACTGACAAAGTTAAGTTATTTAGTGGCACTATATCAATGACAGAGGTCATGGGTATCAAATGGTATGATCATGACACTTTAGACACAAGACAATCATGAACAAACCTGATCAGAAAATGGTCCTGTCAGTTATTCTTAATGGGTACCTCAAGTCATACATGGTCCTACACCTGATCAGTCTTGCCATGTACTGCAATTAATATTTTAACTTCCCTTTAATGTGTGTCCTGCCAATTACCAGATCACAGATTCCACATTAAGGCCTGAACTAACATGATGGACAACACCTCAGATATGAACATGTAATTCGCTCAGTGGGGGGTGGAGTCCAACTGGGTCCAATCGGCACAGAGGCGACTGATTGGCCTATTGTAGCCTGCCCTGAGTGATTATGATGGAGAATTTGGTGGAATGAAGATTGGAAGGAGAAACCAAAGTACTCTGCGAAAACCCACCCCAGCGCCACTTTGTCCACCACAAATTCCACTTGACCAGACCCGGGATCAAACCCGGGCCACCATGGTGGGAAGCCAGCGACTAACCGCCTGCACTAAGGCGTGGCCCTTATGAACATGTAACACTGATGTAATAACATAAGCAGGTGAAAACTGGCACACTTGAGGAAAAGGAGCCCCATTTCTACTTTGTACACTACAAAAATCAGCATCTTGAAAAAAAAAATAAACCCAGGCTCATGCAGTGAAGCTATGGCAAGACGAGTTAAAAAATAGAAGACCAAAGTTATTTTACAGAACAATGATATTTCCTGTAACTTTAGATCTATAAGTGAAATCAGATACCACAACTTTAAAATCAATTCATCTTCCAGCTCTTGCTCTTACAATTAACAAAAGTGAAATGAGTCAAGATATGAAAAGTTGAAATATAAAGACAAATTTTAGTATCTTTTTAAATTTTTATAACATTATGCAGGACATAATTACTATATTCTTTCCTCCTAATTTTATACCTTCTGGTTACTGAAGATCCTAACACCTTTGAATAAATTATTTTTGGTTGTGTTATACAAAATAATTACTTTTATTGCAACTGTCTCTTCCCCTAAAGCATATGTAAATATAACAACATGTACATTTACTGAGGCATGTACGAGTATGTATATATCGCAGGGAGGTTCGAGACAATACAAACTTTCCTTTTACAGCAATGCTTGAGAATATTGGCTGTAAATAAACCAGGGAGCAAAACGTCCATACTTAATGAAATACCCTTGTCAAAAAAGCTAGAATTCAATTAGGATGTGTGTGTGTGTGTGTAACACGCGCACATATGAAGGGGAAGAGGAATAAGACAGAAAACACGACTGGACAAAAGTATAGCATATAAAGTAATAAGTACTTAATTTCCTTTTATTTTGTTACAAATTAAACAGTATCAAACAGTGACTTCAGAAAAACAGCATTAAGAAATACATTATTCTCACAATACACCTGGAGGTACGTACTTTATACCTCCATTTGAATATACTGTAGCAAGTAGAGCCATCGTTATGCAATGACTGTGCGATGGGTGGATATACAAGGGCCTTTTTGGGCCAACAGCTTGGTAAACATGTTCCAGCAGAAACGAATCCAGAAACAACAACAGAAGAGCTGTATTTTCTGTGTGGTCCATGCCAAGATGTCATAAGCAAGGGACAAGGTCAGAATCAGTTCTGTATGCAAATCTGTGAAGAAAGGACTTGAGCCCGGAGGCAGAAGAATAGCCACTGTTGGAGGTGTTCCCAGGAAATGTCTAGTAACAGTCCGAGAAAAGCACAATAGATCACTGTAGGTCGTGGTGCAAGGGCCAAGAAGATCCACCCCTTATACATTCATTCATTCAACAGTCCGAGAACACTAGACTGTGTGTTCTAATGTACTGTAAAGTGTGAAAATAGCAATAGCGCTACAGTCATTTTTTGTTACGACCTGTAAGTGGTCAATAAACCTATTCCCCAATCCAAACCTTGTCTATAGTCACACATACTACATGAGACTGGACAGACTGATCAATTGGATTCAACTGTTTACTTAAGTTGACAGTTGTACTGTCAGCATACAAAAATGGAACAAACGACGAACAGAAGAAGGAACACCTACAGGCTAAGTTAGCTGCCAGGCAGGAAAAGGTGGTCTCTCACCCAGAAAAGATCAATGCCAGCCAAAATGTTTGCATGGCTAGCAGAAATGAGGGCATGGTGAAGAGAGAAGATGGCCTGCCAAGAAGTGACTGAGGCCTGTCTGGAGAGTAGCGAGCCAACCTCATTGGAGGTACAGTCCATAGCGGGACATGAGAAAGTCCCTAAGGAAGCCACAGTGGAAACTTCTGGAGCACTGAAGCAGCAGCCTGGGGGCCAGCATCTAGCCATAAGGAAGTTTGAGAACAGGCTACTCAGGAGAACATTTGGACCAAAGAGAGATGAAGTGACAGGACGTTGAAAATAACTGTGTAATGACGAGCTTTGTAATGTTTACTCTTTGCTGAGTATAGTTAGAAGAATTAGGTCTAGGAGGATAGGATGGGCAGGGCATGTAGCAGGAATGAGGAGAAGAGGAATGCATGTAGGATATTGGTGGGAAAGACTGGAGGAGACAACTGGGCAAACCAAGACATAGGTGGATGGACAATATTAAAATGGATCTTATAGAAACTGGATGGGGTGGTATGAACTGGATCGATCTGGCTCAGGATAGAGACAAGTTTAGGGCTCTTGTGAACATGGTAATGAACCTTCGGGATCCGTAAAATGCTGGGAGGTTCTAAAGTAGCTGCACAATCGGTGGCTTCTCAAGAAGGGCTCAGCTCCATGAAATTAGTTTGTTATGATTATAAAGACTCGCAACACTGATTTCACCATATCTATGAACCGGATTTGTAAGCAAGCTCCACCTAAAGAAACTACACTTTCCTTTTGCACCTAACTGACATTTTCTGAAGTAACTGTATCTGAACTGTCAAACAGTCAAAACTCTATAAACAGACTTTAATTTGTTCTTTTGTTTCTCTTCATCTGAAACACATTCTTCTTAATAACGGCCAACAAAATCTGGTCAGGATTCCTTTCACTGCAAACACCTTTTCTTCCTGACAATGGCAAATTCTTCTCAGGACATACTTTTCACACTTACCAACATGGACTCGGTTTTTCCTCATCTTCTGTTGGGAGTGGAATACACTCCATGACAGTTTTCAAAATTCATTTGCATTACCAACACATCTCAGCAATGTGCTGGCGAGGAGAACAACCCACTTTCCTGTTAATGACTCGCCTTACATAAACTTCAATACATTTACCACTACTTCACTTTTTCATGATTACCTTTTTAAATTTAGAAGACATTTAAAAATACACTTACCACAGAACTGCATCATTTCACATGGAATCACTATCTGGCACTATTTACACTCGGTCCCTTTACTCATGACTTTAGGAACATAATAGTACCATCCATTTAGTTAGGAATTTCAATTACACTGAATTCTTTGTCTATAACGTACAAAACTTATACAAAAAAAGTTAATAGTTTACTAAAATATAAAGCTGCCAGCACAAAAAGGTAGAGAATAAGAATAAACAGTATACAAAACCTCCAATTAGACAAATGAAACACAATGCTATACTATAAAAATGACTGATGCAGAAGTCTGAAGTAGTTTGCACATAGAGCTGCACATAACACACTATTTCATGTCAGTTACACCAGCTAAACATATGCTGAATTCATTTCAATTTCATATTACTTACTTACTCATGGAACTGAGCCCTTCTTGAGGAGCCACCAATTCTGCAGCTACTCAAGAATTTCCCAGCATTTTATGGGACCCAAAGGTTCATTACCACGTTCACAAGAGCCGTCCACTGGTCCCTACCTTGAGCCAGATCAATCCAATCCATCCCATCTCTCTAAGACCAATTTAATATTGTCCACCCTCCTACATCTTGGTCTTCCCAGTGGTCTCTTTCCTTCTGGCTTTCCCACCAATATCCTATATACATTCGTTGCCCCCATTCGTGCTACTACCCATTACAAATCTCAGCCAACATTTCAGACATATGCTGCTAGTTCCAACCACTAAAAATAATGGGAAAAAGGATACAACAGGTACCTGCACACACATGCACACTTCTCATGCGTGAAACTGAATAAAGAAAAATTATTTCATAGTTCAATTTAGAGTGAAAAATACTATGTACTGGGAGAAATTATACAAATAAATTTCATACAATGGATTCTCAGACTATCACTTTTGTCATTCTTCTCTTTTTAAGTATTAATACCTATACTGCATACGGAAAAATATTTGATTTATGCTTTTGCAATACAATTCAGTCCTACTGAGTAGAACTGTATTATTTTCACACCTCATATATGAAACAGAGCATGAAAGATCTGTGTTTATCCTTTTCATGTGAGAATCTCCAATCCTGACTGAACTGATCAGTCGTTTACACTCGTTTCAAACCACCAGAATATAGTCAGTGAGTTGAACAATATAGCATTAAGTAGCTGAATCTAAGCACCTATGTATGAAAAATTATCAAAATCATGGCTGACACTAACCTTTGGTGGCACCGCTATTCCTGTCCTCACGATTACTGTTACTGGTTGAACCCACAATGCACTTCACAGAGTTGTAGGAAGACGGAAGTTGCAGGGTACTCTGCTCCACACCATTCACTACACCACTACGTTTCTCACACTGCAAGCACACATTTTTTATCAACAAATTACTTAAGATGTTCAGTATTGATCCACATGTGAACTCCAATAAACAATCATCCTACACTAATATCACTTCCACAACAAATGAACTTCCCCTTCGAATGCTTAACTTATAATTGCTATGTGGGACAAAGTCCTCCCACACCTAAGACTTTCTTCTGACTGCTACTGTTTACTCGCCGATCCATCCAGTTTCCTTTCACTGCATGTTGAACAGTTAGTTCACGGACTGATAAATAACTAATAATGTGACAGCAGATGTCAAAAGTTCAATGCTACACACATAGGTGATTAACTGTGAGGTGACCTCAAACAAATAATTACAAATTACGAACTAATTTACTGACTGCCTTGTGGACAGATTTCTATACCACAAATCAAGAAAAATCTTAAATGGGGCTATGATGTATACAAGCAGAAAATGACACTGTTAATTACACATGTTTACTTCATCTAATAAAAATGAATAAGTATATATTATACATATGTACAGAAAATGCTGTACAATATACCTCAATGTGAACATGCAAACCCTATAAACAAAGTGTGTAAAACTTCACATGCTGGCATTGTCCGATTCTGTAATCCCCAGCCAGCAGCAATACTGCAACTGCAGGGGCCAGATGACATGATATTTTTATTACTGTTTCTATAACTCTAGTTTAAGAATTACTATATGACTGGTAGCCTCCCATTAACCTTGCCTTTCTCCCCCGACACAATATCCTATACCTGCTCTAACCTTGCTCCTGTCCCAGACCCTTCCCTTCTCCCTCTCCGCTGATTTCTCATGTAGACTTGTCCCCTCCCTTTCCTGCTCTCATACAGCTGAGTTTATTCCCAACATTAGTCTGTTTGCACCTGTTCTCACTGTCTCTTCGCTTGTGGATTTTCTTATTTTTCCTTCTACCCTGAAGACGGAGGTGATCTGTTCCTCTGAAACGTTGGTTAACACCATATCAACACAGTGCCACATGCCAAAAGACTACTTTCTTCATCGTCACTGCTGTGAAAACCTCAAATCTTACATTATGTAGGTATGGTATAAGATAATTTCTAGCAAAGCTTGTAATCAATAATCATCACTAATGGAAGAAAAACAACTTAGGAAATGTACACATACCTTCTCAATTCTGATACTTTCATTCCTGTTACATTACACAAAGAATGGCATGAGTTATCATGTGTGTTTCATCCCCCCCCCCAACTACTTTTATTTAAAACATTTTTCAATGTAGTAAATATTTATCAGGTTATGAACTGAAATGCATATAGACCTTACTGAGAAGTGTCAGACATTTCTGTAAAATCTTAAACAAAACTGCAATATGTTGGGACATTTTAACAATCCCCTCTCCCCTAAATATTGCATTTCATGAAAATCTGTTCAATGGCTCTTGAGCCATAACACATGGAACAAAAGAAGTGGCAAAGCTAATAGGCACAAAATTCTTCAAGTTTTTGTTATGATCATGCCAAATAACTATGATCTTTCCTGTCAAAAATGGAGGAAGGAGGTCAAAAAAAGTTTCTTGCTTGACTTACTCTTCAACACCGAAGATGGAGGTGGTTATGTTCCTCTGAAATATTGGCAGACGTCTATCAAACTATATGTAATTACAACCCAGAAGACTGAAATCTTAAAAAGTTAATTTCCATTCAGACACGCCCTATCTAATATAATTATATATAATAATGCAGCACATAAAAATTTATGTCAAAAGACAGACAGCTCTAACTTTTAAACCTCTGACTGGATTTGCCCTTGGTCTAAGTAATTTAACTACCAGGTACACTGGTAACGAGACAGGACAGCACAGTAGGTATAGAAAATGGCTACAGGCCAAAGGCCAAGAGGGCAGAGTTCATGTCCCAGCAGTGGCAAGTTTTCTTTTCTCCACACTCTACAGACAAGTTCTGGGGCTCACCAAGCCTCTTATGCAATGGGTCCTGAGGGATCTTTCTCCAGGGGTAAAGCAAGCAAAGCAAGAAGCTGACCACTCACCTTCAACTAGTACCAAAGTCAAAAATATTTAAATCTACACACCCACTCCCTCATGTGCCTTAGTAGTGTAGTATTTAATTAGTTAAGTACAAGGTCAATTTTACCATGAAAGTACATGGGTAACAGACACAGCACTTCATATAGTAGAAATAATGAAGTTACTACATATGGTCATACCTGTATGATTCCTAGTGGGAATGCAACAGTGGTGTCAACATCTCCACCATCAGTCAGGTTCTTATTCTTGGTACTGCAGTCACCACCAAGACCAACCTCTAACGTGGCACGACTGGTGTAGTTAGGAACTCGAGTTGCCTCGCTCCTCTGAATCACCTCCATCTCAATGCCCACTTCCTCATCCATACCACTGTTGCATAAATCACCACCAAGCACCTTCCCACCCTCACCACCACTTAGACTCCCTGTGCCACTTCCACCTTCCACCGCACTTTCCCCCACCACCACACCACTGGTCTTTGTCTCCTGTCCATTCTTACCCAAGTCTCTAAGATCAACAACCATGAATTCCGTTTTCGACACATTGTTCGGAGCTTCACCTCCAGTCTGATAAGAGACGTTGGCAGAAGAGTGAACTGGCATTGCGGTTGTGAATTCATTCGCTGATACTGTATGTCCTAGTTCCTTTCGTGGTTTATTTTGCTTACTTATGTATCCTCGAGCGTCATCAAATAGTAGGGCAGCAGTGGCTGCCGAGGAGAGAGGCGCAGTGGGAGGGAATTCAAGCCCACTCAATGTGAGCATTCCTCCACTAGCCCCACCCACATTTACATTACTGGGTAGCGAACCACCTTCACGCTGTCGGGCACTCACACTTACACAGTAGTCTCGACCGCTGTTACCCCGTTTTGATTTCCTCCTGCCTACACCACCTGAGTGCCCACTTGACTGACTGAAGTAGCCGAACCCTGAAGTGTCAAATTCAGAATTAATGTCATAAACTAGGTTCTGTAGAGAGCCTCCATGAGTTTGATGTTCTGATACCGCTGTATCCCGACGCCCGCGTCGTTTGTTGCTATTACTGTAACAGCGGGAGCCACTCGCTGAAACTACCTGTTCTGGAATGGCATCAGCCCCAACCCTATGTCTGTCACCACACTCAGTTTCGTCTGCTTCAGCCTCCTGCAGCAGTTCCTGAAACATTTCACAAACCAGAATTCCACATATACTTTAGGAATTACTCCATGTTATATGAAAGTTAATCACTCTCTTTTACAGAAGATTCTCCAAAATATTTTAGAGCTACACCTATAAACTTCTCCCTTCATTTAATCTTGACACTGTCTAAATATTTTTGTTATTATTTTCTTCCATTCTGGATATTCCAAGACAGAAGATGGCAGCATTACACAAAGCCTTTGTTGAAGTACCAAGTCCAGCTGCCCTACCTGTCTGAATAGATGAATGTGCTCTAAGCAGTAAGCAGATCACAAAAGAGACCATCAGCTAGCATTACTAGGCAGTGTTTCTGTTACTATTTCTCTTATATCACTTTGGATGTCACTGTATCTGACTTCCTGCAATGCATTAAGTTCCTTTTATGCTCATGTTTTGGTATAACATTCACAAATCTGTTTTGCGTTTTTATTTACAATAGTGAATTGAGATTGTAAAATATACACTTGTACAGAGGTGTTCCCTGTACAGCACTTTGTGAAATATAAATGATGTGTATCATGCAAAAGTATCCTGGTGTTTGAGCTCCACATCCTTCAACGATTTTTAATTGGTGAAGAAAGTGTGTTCAACAGGGTCTTTCTTAAACAAGAAATACACTAGACAAAACGCTGTGATAGTCAAAGAAGAGCTTGACAAAACTGGAACCAGATTAGAAAATTTGCCTCACAAATCACTAACACTGTTCCGATGACAGTGTGGAGAGCAACCAAAAATTACATCTATTGCTGTATAAAATGACACAGGTTTAAGGAAATGAAGAAGGCAATTACAAGAAAAGAATGGTTTACGGTTTCTGCTGGCAGAATATGACAGTGTTCTTGATCCAAAACTTCCATAAAGTTTGGTTCCACATCAGTGGGTATATCAGTTCTCAATACAAGTACTGCAGCAGTATTAATCTGAAACAGACTTCTGAAGTATCCCTTCATGATCTCAAGATTGGTGGGGTATGATGTGCCATTGTTACTACACAAATAGTAGGACCCATATCTTTTCAACAGCCTGTTAATTCAGAATGTAGGACCCATATCTTTTCAACAGCCTGTTAATTCAGAATGTATGTCAACATTCTTCAGCCATATTTTTTTGACAGCATTATAGAAGAAGAAAAGACATGGTTATTTTATGCAAAATGGTGCTAACACAAACACCATTAACTATTCCATTAATATTTGTAGATTATGGCCTATAAGTTCTCCAGACTTAAGTACCTGTGACTGTTAAACGGAGAAACCTAAAAAGAGAAAGTGTATTCAAATAATCCTCACTGGATAAAAACCACAGCATTTGTGAAACAATTACATTTATCAAGGTCAGTGAAATCAAACTAGTGTCAAACTATTCATGAGGTTTGGTCTTTTTTTAGAGCATAAGGCAGCCATTCTGAGCATATGCTATGATGGTGGGTTACCCCGAACAATTTATTAGTTTAAGAATTGCGCATATGGGTTTATGTGTAGCATACTAGCCAATAATCTAACTCTGTTATCTCACTACGTGATGGCCAAAGTTGCAGTTAAGAGGCCAACAGTACAGTGTCTGGAGATCTGGCAACACAAAAAAAAACACACACTATAAACATTGCACAAATACAAGGAGACAGGACTTAATCATTTTAATTACATGAGAGAGAACACAGAAAAATAAGCCTATTTACTGAAAGTAAACATCTAAAAAATAAAACTATTTGGTATTTATTAATAAAATATGATTAGCTTAATAATGGTACCAGTACTTAATTTTCAGAGGTCAGCTTTTACAAGTGAAAAAGTCTAGAGGAATTGAAGACCACTCAACTCTAAGGTTAACATCCAAAGTTTTTCAAAGTGCCTGGACCACAAATACATGAAGCTTAAAAGTGGCATTTTTTCATAAACTCCTATTACTATTATGTTATACATATGCTTTGAAACCTTAATTCATTCTTCAGAGTGCATTCTGAAATTTCTCAGAATAGGTTTCCCAGTTTTTCTGATACCTTGTGTATTGAACAAAAGCTGCAAAGCAATACAGTTATGTGCCTGTGAGTACATAAGCATAATTCTCCCAAACTATATGCTAAACAAAGAACAGGAACCTCTGGATACTGAAGTCCAATCCTTTGCAGGATGCTTAGTTATGGTTACGGTTAAACACTGTCATGGAAGCTGTGGATGGGAAGGATTACATCATCTGGCCTGCAAGTGCCTCTTCTAAAATCTGGATTGTTTGGTATGCACACCAGCACAGCTCCATTCTCTTTAAGACCTTTCCTGGAGGCATGTGCTCACTGACAAGTTCAACAGCAGTTATGCAGTCAGAAGGCAGGAGTTACAGCTGCTGCCATCAGAGATTCCTGGGACTATGCGGCCTTGAGGCATCAGCTGCATGATATGGGACCAATTCTAAATGACGCAAAGGCGGGACAGTGCCCTCAGTGGAAGGCCATCACTCACCAGTGCCATCTACAAGATTTATTGGGCTTAATGAACCCTCTTACCATTAAGAGAAAGACTGCTACAGAGTCATTAGAAGTCCACCAATGGAGGGTCTGAGGCAGTCCATATAGTTTTCCCCTCGATCAAGGTGGAGGAAGTATTGAAAGTGCTCCAAGGAGGATCTTCAGGAGGATATTTCTATGCCAATAAAACCCTGGACAAGACAAGATGGTGGTGCTACTGGCTAAAAGTGAGGAGTGATGTTAGATAATACCAACACTGGCATCTGCACAGCAAGCCATGGCCCCTGAACCTGGAGCCAGGGCACAATGCACCATTCAAGAGTATCACCATACATCACAGGATATCCTTTCCTGAGAGCAACAGGGGGAACTGACTTCCCTATTGCCAAAGACAGCTTCAAGTGGTTGTAGGCTGATGACATCCCTAAGCAAGAGGCGTCAAACAGCGGCAGATGTTCAAGTGACCAATTTCTTCTGATCATGTGGGATCCAGAGGGACATGCAGTCACCTAGGTCAGAAATCTGAGTCATGACCCCTGCAGGAAGTGTCACAGTGCCCCAGAATCTGCATGAAGCACATCACCTTTCTATACTGGCAAGTGAATGGCATGAGGGAACATCATAAGGAGACAGTGAAGGAACATACGAGGAAGGTCGTTTCAATGCACAAGAGAAGAGTGATATGACAGACTGTCCCTTTACCTGCTGCCCTATAGAGCATCAGCTCATGAGATAACATTTTTGTCAGTATTTGTCATGTCTTGTGAGTCACCATCCCTTCTGTGCATTGCACAGCAAAGCAGGCAGATGAGTCATTGTTTAGCCAGTATGTCAATCTGTGGGTCAGTTAACATGTTAGTGAGTCAGTCATCTCACAGTTCCAACTTCTCCATGCAGTGAAATCAAGTGGCACTAAGTGCTATCAGCTGTCAAGAGAAAAGTGGGTTCAGTACTTGACCAGTAATGCCACTGTGATGCAACAAGTGCACAAAGAACTAATCTCAAGAGTATAAGTGATTATGGTTGGTGTGATGGTAATTGCTCTAAATATCAACAAACAGATTTTTATGGCAATAAATATAAATATATTGTGTCAATCATTATAAGCTTGTGTGTTCAAATTCAATACAAAATTTGCACAACCACAAACCAATGAGACATTAAAAGTGCTCTCAGCAACGAAACTGTGACACTTAAAATCATTCGAACAATTGTTCCTTTAAAGATAACCAAATTTCCACAAGATGACATACACTCCACTTACATATAAAAACTGCATTCTGAGGGATCAGCTGCTTTCCTCTAGGATACATGATAAAATGATATATGTCAAACTGAACCAGAAGTTACCATCTCTTGCATACAGATGCGAGCTGAAGATGTGGAAATGATGCATCTTGAAAAAATCCATACTGAATAACCTCCACAAAGGCATTCTTGCCTCAACAATACACCAATTTCCTACTCACTACATCCAACTTGATAAAAAGCAAATTTCTCTGCCCCCAAAATTGAAAACAATTCCCCCCCAAGAAAGATCCCTGGATATGCAAAGATATTATAAAGAAATCGCAACCACAAACTCAGACTGCCAAAGGTGCTAAACTCACTGAGTATGACTAGGTTAAGACTACCAAGGGAATGAATTCAAGGGAAAGTTTAGGACTTTATAATGGTCTCCAAAATATCAGTCCTGCAACTACCTGACCAGAGTTTGTATTAAAAATCTTACACAGTACCATTTTACCCAAAGACCTAAATATATTTTTAAATGTCCCCTAAACCTACTGAACTAAATATCATGGCTTAAAGAGAATGTGAAGAACATTCTCCAGCCAAACACTCAACCAAGAGTGAAGAAGCCCAAAAGGAGGCATGTGTTTGTATTTCTTCATAGACCTTGGACTCACCCTGAACAAGTCACTCTTTCCCTCACGATCTTTAGGGCGCTTGTATGTGATAGCTTCATCCAGGAGTGCCTTCAATTGACCATCGTCCAAGTTGGACACATCAGGGTTCTTGTCTTCTGGCTGCAATCCAAATGAAACTTCTTATTTTGGAAGGTTATGACATGAGCCCAAACATCCATCTACTCTTATCAGGAATATTGACCCAGCCATGGTTTGTGAAGAGACAAACAGAAAGGACATAAAGAAACACCATAATAAATTTCACAATAGTTATTTTGTATAAAAATATACTGAGTTTCTTACAGAATTAATCCAACTCTGGTTATGAACATAAGCAAGGTTGGTGGGCTATATGAACTCTATATAGAGAAAGATATAGTACATTTCTCATTAGAGTGAGTATTATGAAAGCGAAGCTTATTTTCCTGTAGCACAGATATCATCATCATCATCATTTCACTTTATTTCTGTGAATAACTCATTACTTTAGTAGAGATTCTGTATACCATTAAGTTATTTGTTGGATACAATCTCACAGTTTCAAGCAGCCACCAGGTTTATAGCAGCTGACTTACAAACAGCATTCCGTATATACAATGCATGCCCATTTCTGATCTCTCAGAGCCTAATTTCAAGTGCCTAGCTCCAATGGTTCATCACTTATTGCTATCGAACTGAAAATTAAAGAGAATTTTTGTAAGGCTGCCATGTTATTTTCCATAAAATAAAAATATATAATACAACAAATCATCAATAAAAACCAAAAAACTAAAACAGTGAATGTTATGTTCTTGATTTGGTTTAGGGAAACTTGTCATTTTGCCATAAAGTTCATTTCTCATAAAGGCCAAAGGATTGCATTGAGTATTTTATGAAATTTCATATCCCACCATTCATGTTGTAACTTCTATACATCATAAAAACTAACCATGAATGTTCAAGTGAGCACTGGCAAGCCAACTTTCTCTTACAGGCTATTGTCAACTGTACCTTCAAGGTGTCTTTTTGTTTGTTTGTTTGTTTGCACAGGTTTCATTAATACTATTACACTGTAAAACTCAATAACCTTTAGTGCATTTTGCATTAGTATACAAATCACTTAAATTTTAAGCAGCATAATCCTCCTCCCCTATCACTAATCTATACCTACTTGGTATTTTACTAGTGACCGAAAAATTTATCGTAGATACTTCGTGAAAATCAATGCATATGAAAATTAATTACGAGATTACACTTCGTCTAACAGACAGCCATTCTCGAGGTTCGTGACGTAATTTAGGCCATCCACTGTCTGACTGGCATGTCATCAGCGACTTTGGGCGGCGTTTCTGACGTCACAGCTTGCGAAATATACATGAATACGCAAAAGTATGAAAAATAACTTACAATATTGGCGAGAATTCGGTTTACTGCCTCACGTAAAACGTCACAGTTGTTGTGTTACTTATTGCACAATATTACACTCGAAGGATTAAATACTCATGTACCGCAAAACACTTCGTCACCGTGCCCCTTTTCCTTCCAACAGACGAATAAGCACTTCCACAAAACAAAATGCAAACAAAATGCTGGTGGCAGCTGTAATTATAGAAATAACACTGCAATCAAACGTGACGATTTAAAGTAACATTTTTATGAGCTTGAGAATTCCAGCCACGCTTCCGAACACTACTACGACAAGGAAGCTGCCATAGCAACTGTCTAGTGCAATCATTAACCGAAAGAAAGCGCCACTATCATCCAACCTTGAGATTGTAGAAGCAAAGCAGGTGTACAAAGAGGTTAAGGGAAATATTATTACTTTTTGCAGTGACTTCCTGACAACGGAAAACAAAACACAATCACTTCCATCACTACGGGCATGCAAAGGAATGACTATACAGATTCAGTACTTTTCATAAACCTACGTAAAACACGTTTATGAGGGAAGGCTTCCGATGTTTAAAAAAATCGTCTCACCTTTTATGTACTTCTATGAAAATCGATAGAGGTTGGAGGGTTGAAGCAACACAATGTTACATGAGTAGGGTAAAGTTTCAAGGGTTGCCCGCAAATGCCAAACTACCAACTTCCCTGGATGAAATTAAATTCTACCATTAAAGAACTTTCATTCAATTATTATGACTATATAAAAAACGCATTTTTCGGTGCTCAAGAAGAAATAATTATCTCCAGTCGTGTAACCACCAATTTTCACCTCAATATTTAATGTTACAAACCTTTTACATTCAACCATTTTTTTTGTTACAGCCCTGCTGAAAAAATCCTAAACATACATCCCTAGTGATAAGTCACTGACCTACATAATTTCAAAGTATACCATGGGAAAACTGACCTTCCTGTAACTTTTTAACCTATTAGAATATTACTACAGTTTTGCACAACAAATCTGAACTTGAAACTACAGCATGTCTATATAAGAACAATAAAATGTTGCAGTCAAGTAGGTGGCACTCCTGCTTTAAGTTTGGGAAATCCTGGGTTAAAATTTCAGCCCAGAAGCTAGCTATTCTGATGGAGTACTTCTGGCTTTCCCTTCTGTCTCCATGCATATGTCAAATACCTCCAGTGAGGCCATAACTGCTTTCACATCCTTTTCAATTCATTTTTCATGAATCAATTCAGTGCCATATAATTTGAGGTATTACAGCACCATACCTTTTCTAAACATTCTAACAGCACAACAGAAAACAAATTAGACATCCTGAAATATTACGAGCCAAAGCTTATTTGACAGTTACCCTAATATAAATTTATACATAGGTAAGTCAATAATTAACCGCAATGTAGCTATAAATTTTATTTCGATACAAATAGAAAACTTACATTAGCATAATTTTTCAAGATAGTCCCCTTGCTTTTCAACGCACTTGGTCCATCAACGCACAAGCTTCCTGATGCCCTCAGAAAAGAAGGTTTTCGGCTGAGCAGTGAGCCACGCATGCACCACTTCCTTCACTTCTTGGTCCAAGGTGAATCGACGGCCCCTTAATGCCTCTTTGAGTGGACCAAACAAGTGGTAGTCAGAAGGGGCGAGATCAAGACTATACAGAGGATGAGACATTACATCAAACTTGAGTTTCCGAACGGTTTCAGCAGTGTGGGCAGCAGTATGTGGACGGGCATTGTCGTGCAACAACACGACACCTTTTGACAGTAGTCCTCAGCATTTGCTTTGAATTGCAGGCTTTAGCATGTCAGTAAGCATCTCACTGTAACGAGCACTGTTTATTGTTGTGCCCCTCTCCTGATAATGCTCCAGTACTGGGCCTTGTGACTCCCAAAAAACTGTAAGCATCAGTTTTCCTGCGGATGGTTGGCTTTTGAACTTTTTCTTGTTGGGTGATTGTGGATGTTTCCATTCCATACTCTGCAGTTTACTCTCCAGCTCGCAATGATGGATCCATGTTTCGTCACCAGTGATGATTCTGTCTAAGGACGTCACGTTCATTACCATAGTGACCCAAATGTTGTTGGCAGATGCCCAAGCATGTTTGTTTATGCAACACTGTGAGTTGTTTTGGAACCCATCTTGCACAGACTTTATGAAACCCAAGTCTGTTGTGGATGATTTCGTAGGCAGAACCATGACTAATTTGCAGACAATTTGCCACTTCATCAATAGTCACTCGTCTGTCTAACAGAACCATGTCACATGCACGCTCAATATTGTCCTCATTTGTGGCCGTGGATGGTCGTCTGGCTCCTTCCTCATGCGTAACACTTGTGGGACCATTTTTTAAATTTTCAATCCATTCGTAGACACTCCATTGCGGCAAAACACTGTTCCCGTATTGTGCCAAAAGTCTCTGATCCATTGCGGCCCCTGATACACCTTCCGACCACAAAAATCGGATCACTGAATGTTGCTCTTCTTTGGTGCAAACAGAAAGCGGAGCAGCCATGATTAACGGCAAGGCAGCGACAATGGAACTGACCTAGCAACATCAAACCTGCGCAGAAATAATGACAAGGAAACCACACATGGCGCTGCTGCACAAAACAACAGTGCTGCCAACAGAAACACAAATACAACTGCATTGCGGATAATTATTGACTTCCCCTCGTATTTTTAAACACACAATTTTTATGCCATTAATATCTTTAATATGTTTTATCTTATCTTAATTTTTATGTTTTTAATCACAATCATAATATGAATTGTATACTAAATTGTAGCTATAATGCAGCAATCAGTTGCAAGAATACAGATCCATATTACAACCAATATTTTAATCACTTGAGTTATGTTCATAAGTGTCTGATGACGACCTAATTATATGGTTGAAACATGTAGCAAAGTTACGTTTATATTAAGTACATATGACATATACCAACTCCTCTTGTCTTTATTGAAGATATTCCCATATTACTTGTGCTGACAGTCGTACTATCAGCAATTAAATACCCAAATATAGTACAATTACATTTGTAAATATGTACTACTATGTCCAAAAAGTATCCGACCTTGGGCCGGGAAAAAAAAGTTCTGTATCTGGGTGGTTACAATACCTGATCGCCTTCAAAGTAGGCCCCTTGTGACTCCACACACTTAGCCCAGCGGTCCTTCCATCGCTGGAAGCAATTCTGGAAGGCTTCTTTTGGAATGGCATGCAGCTGCACTGTTGCATTCTGTATGATGTCATCGCGGCTATCAAAACGGCAGCCTTTCAGCAGTGTCTTCAATCTCAGGAACAGCCAGAAATCACAAGGAGCCATGTCAGGAGAGTAGGGAGCCTGGCAAACCTGTGGAATTCCGTGCTTGGCCAGGAATCCCTGGATCAGGTGTGATGAATGAGCTGGGGCGTTGTCATGTTGCAGCTGCCAGTTGCGTGCGTCCCACAGCTCCGGTCTCTTGGGCCGAAATGCATCACGAAGATGACGGAGGACTTCTTGGTAGTACTCCTTACTGACAGTCTAGCCTAGTGGTGCATACTCATGATGCACAACACCCCGGTAATAGAAAAAAACAGTCAGTATCACCTTTACATTGCTCTGAACCTATCGTGCTCTTTTGGGCCTCGGGGATGTTGGATGCTTCCATTGTGATGTCTGGACCTTGGTTTCCAGGTTATATCCATACACCCACGACTCGTCACCAGTGATCACAGTCTTCAGGAACTCAGGATCCCTGTTGGCGCACTCCAGCATGTCCTGCGCGACCTCAAGACAGAGTTGTTGCTGCTCCGGCGAAAGCAGCTTGGGCACAAATTTTGCCACCACTCTTTGCATGCCCAAATCCTCAGTTAAAATTGTGTTTGCGGAACCTCTGCTGATCCCAATCTCATCAGCGACTTCACAGATGGCCAAACGATGGTCCTCCATGATCAGTGTCCGCACTTTTTCAATGATATCAGCACTGATGGTCTCCCGGAACGCTGCTCACTGTCCGCCAACATATGGCCATATTTAAAGCGGTTGAACCACTCTTTAATTTGAGTGACCCCCATTGCATCATCGCCAAAAGCCCGCTGAATGTTGCGAATTGTTTCCGCTTGGGTATCCCCAAGTTTCTGACAAAACTTGATGCAGTATCGCTGCTCCAAGTGTTCTGTCATCTTGAGCGAAACGAGAATGCAACGAACACGTGTTACACCACTTCACTATCTGGCAGCCACAGATGCATCCGGCAGTGTTGCGAGTCAGCAAGAAATCACGCATGCGCATAAAAGTCTCTTCTACCACTACGTTCAGTTTCCCCACCCCTTTGGCCATTACTTACAGCGGGAAAAAATAAAGTCGCATACTTTTTGGACATACGATACGTTAATTTTACCTTGAATTGTTTCATTTTTGNCATTTAGCGTTTTAACTTAAAACAGTTTCGGATGAAAAGTGAGAACTTGATAGTGTACTCAACTATCTTAGTAAGTTTTGTGCTTTTACACGTCAGCATATTGTAGCAGCATCTACACGACAAACATAACTGTGAACATCATAAACAACGACAGTGTTTCCATAGTTATAGCAAGTGCCTCTGATGATGGTTGTATCAAACCAAAACATGTAAGGCAGAAGTGATATTAAAAAAGTGACCTACAAATTGTTACACTCGACAGACTCTCTACTAACTCTGTAATTGTACCTGTATGATATTACAGTTTATTGGTTTCGTAATAATACTTCTTCATATGAAAGGCATAATCCCCTAAAATACACAATGTAAAGCATATCAACACTGTGACAAACTAAATAACAAGTAATGTGGTACTGAAACCTATCGGATCCAATACTTCAGAACTCCAAATTACTAGATGCAAATGGCAAGTGTACTTTCATACTTCATATTACAGCCTTCTGGAATGTAACACCTTGTAGCCTAGTAGATAGGCAGCACCACCGTCATCATCATCGTCATCGTCATCATCCACTGCAAGGTAAGCCTCAGGTCTGTGCTGCCTCAGAGCAAATCCTGCTACCTCCTTCTGTGTTGTCCTACATCTCTATATCCTGCAAGTTTATACTGCACAAATCTTTGGCCTATCCTACTGTGTTCCATTTGTAGGTGTTCATGCCACTGGTCTTTCTATTCTTACATTTTTCCTTATAAATTACAAATTCCAAAACTGACTGTGTATTCTTGATCACATAGGCTATACACAGCTACAGAAGTCTCATTTCTGCTGTTTCAGTCCATCATGTATTGCCTCTATTTAGTATCCAGTTTTTGAAACCATATATTAACTAGGGTGGGCCAGGATAGTGCAGTCGGTATAGCAATTGGCTATGGACTGGATGACTTAGTGGCCAGAATTCAAGTCCTGATGGGGCAAGAATTTTCATTTTTACATGTCGTCCAGACTGCTTCTGGGGCCCACCCAGCCTCCTATCCAATGGGTACCCAGGGCCCTTCCCTCAGGGGTAAAGAGGCTGGGGCATGAAGCTGACCACTCATGACCAGCTAGTGCCAAGGTCAAGAAAATGTAGTTCTACATGTCCACTCCCCCATACACCTTCATGGCATAGTGCTTAATTAGTTAAGCAGAGGAACAACTTTTTTTTTACCATATATTAACTAGGGTCCATTACAAATTTATAAAATTTTAACTGCACTTCTCATATAGTTTTATTTTTCTTTTTATGTTGCTCTTACTGAACTGCACGTGTTGGAATTTATGCAGAATATTTGTCATAATAATGTGATATATCAAACCCAAAGGAACTAAAATTTACTATCTGTTCAATTAAATTGTCTTTTATCACAAATATTTATTGTATTGAACATTTGCATCTCCTCCATCTTCAGAAAAGAAGAGTGAACTAACCTTAAGATGGAGGCAGCATATTCCCCTGAAACATTGGTACATATCTGTTTCATGTCCCAGATGACTGTAATTTGAATAAATGCCACATCAGAAACATACGTGAAAATAAGGTACGTGTAGGGTGGTATGCATAAAGCAAATAATGGGGTCTAGTTTGGATGACTGGATTTATGAGCACCTTGGTTACAAGATCTTTGAATCACACTTAAATACAGCACTATAAATGATTTACACACTTTCCAGTTAACTGTTGCACACACACTGAGATTCTCCATCTTCACTAGTTGTCTCCTAGCAACAGATCTCAATACAGAAATTAGCACTTCAAATCACTTTGAAGTCTTCTTGCTATTTCGTCTTCAACCACTGTGGAACCTTGGAATTAAAAATTCTTCTGGACTCACACCTCCAGCTTATGACTGACTCGTAACTGCCACTGAACTAACTCTGTCCTCTTATAAGCACTCTGAACAGACCACACTGAAAACACCTTCTCTACTGCTGATGATGTCACCATTTATGCGGAAGTGTGTTTACTGAGCCCTTGCTTAGAAACGGGTTGCAGGTTGCATAACCCCACTGTTCCACCTCTGCTCGGTGCACATGACATAGAAGCAGCCTCATCTATTGGTGTGTAACCTAGCACTGACCATTTACCAAGAATCTGCGTTCACAGGAACTTGTTTACCAACACATTGCCTAGCAATGGATGTACATGTAACAATATCTTAATGACATCTCCTTACTTAAGGTTTAATGAAACTTCATAAAAGTGCTAAACATTATGGAATGCCCAAGTGGCTAGTGAGCTGTGATTAGAAGATCAGAGGAACCGGATGATAACCAACAGAGAATGTCTGTGTGGTTTATGAGTCATGATGGATGAGAGCAGGATGCTAACAAGGAATGCCCATGTGGGTCATGAGCCATGATTGGGTGCACATAGGAGTGCAATGCTAGCCAACAGGAAGCATACATGTTGCTAGTGGGTGGTGACTGGTGAACAAAGGTGTGGGATGCTGTAATGGATAAGATGAAGCATAATCAAGCAGTGTGCGCTCCACGTGGATTATGGCCTGAGTCTTGGCTATGAGACAGAATGTTTCACGCTAAATCTTCTTGATGAACTATTAACGAACAAAAACAAATTTCAAAACTTTATCACATTGGGCCACTGGATATAACCACAATTCCTAATCAAGAAAATTGTGATTAGCTTCTACCAGAAATTGTGACACTGCATATATTTGACACCCTATTTTTTTTCTCTTAAACTTTTAGAACAAAAGTAACAAACTACAGTAGAACTTGGTTATAACGTCATCAAAGGGACCTAAAAATAGTGTCGTTATAAACGAATGTCGTTGTAACCGAAATGGGCACTTCCACAGTAGCCTTATGTTAGTCACGTAAAAATCTACCAAAAACCGAGTTAAAATGTTGCATTTTTTAGTGAAATACGTAGTTAAGTACAGACTAACGTAACATTAACGTGGAATTGCCCAAATGTGTAATATCAAAGACATATTACAGCGCTTTTCACTGACAATACACACCGCACTAATACTGTATATTAAAGGTAGGCCTACTCACCAAATTACAGTAGATTACATCAATTGTTGTGCCTTACTGTACCTAGATACGAGTACAGTAATCAGTTATCTTCATCTGTTTCCTGTTACTTGCCCAATACACACTTTCTAAATTACGTTCAATGTCCATATCAGAGAAATTCAGGAATGAAAATGACGTTACATACGAGGTTGATGCATTTGTGCATGTCGTACTAAGCAAGGTATAAAAACAGTTGCTTTATGAGGAATTAGTTCGTATCATTGAATATTTGACGCAATAGACAAGGTGTCGCAGAAACCGATGTTGCTATAACCAAGTTCTACTGTACTTTCTGAATGTGCTGTTACAATATAAAAAATGAAGACATCACACAGGCTGAAATGAGTCAATTAACAAGATTTCTCAGCAGTGAAATAAGTGTATATAATATAAAACATTTATGAAATATGCTTCTGTCAGACAATCATATCATACTTGGGTTTAATTTAAAATAAATGTTATATGACAGATACTGTATCATTAATTTATATTAAACAAAGATGTATAAGAAAAACAAATTTAAGTAACACTAAAAATAAATTAATAAAACAGGGTCTGTGATATGTTCCAGATGTCCAGCAAGTCCAAATAGGTACCTTCTGTCAAATTTAGTTAGTGTGTGTGTGTGTGTGCCTGTGTGTGTGTGTGTCTGTGTGTGTGTGTGTGTGTGTGTGTGTGCGCGTGTGAAAATCTCAAGTTATGTTTGGTTATGGTCGCATGACTTTTGTACTTGTTTTTCATTCACTCACTCGGCATGGAATTTCCCAAACTCCACACATATACACAAACAATTCCACTGTTCAAAATTGTCAGCCATGAAGCATTATCCTTTGCCAGTTCAATCAATTTTCCATTTTTACGACCCTTTCTCTATGACCCATTTTAATGAATTCCATTATTCTGTAAATCAGTGTCTGCCATACTTCATGTAAACAAGTCTATGTAAGAGAAGTAAGTATATTTGTATTTCCCACCAGCATGCTGAAAATACAATCTAGTAACTTTTTAATTATGGCAATGTTCTATGGCACTAACCGACAATGATGACTGCTTGTTCCTAGAGCACATGGAGCACAACATTCTTCCACCTGCAACTAAGTCTACAAAGTCATATGTTCTCCTAGGGTTACCCACCAATTTATATACATTTATAGCTTCTCCTATGCATGGTAGAAGTCCCGAACATCCCACCCTTCACTGTTTAATTACCCTAACAATATCTTAGGTGCGCAAACTGTGAAGCTCCTCATATATAATTTCTCAAATTTCAAATATTTTCTTCAGTACTTTATCTACAGAAACTCTGAATATATACTCTTCCTCACATTTCACATCTACACAGCTCACAGACAAAATTTAGTTTTACTAGTGTAGACCCATTAAGAATTCAATGGAAAGTCTCAACGGATATTACATAAGCTGATGTACTATTAACTTACTCTGCATTTGCCTGTACTCCTTCCTGGCCCAACAAGTTACTGAATGATATATTGAGGCTGATGTACAAGAACACACACAAATAGCCTATTTTAAACTGCCTAATTTTCAGAGTATACTACACTTCTCATATCCACATCAAAATATTATCAGTACTCACAGAACAGACACAATATACTGAAACAACAGACTGCTCACCTGTCTATGTTTATGACCACACAAGTTATGTTCATTCAATGTGTTAATGCTGAACAAATTCACTGCTATGGTAACCTGACCCTGAGTAATTTCAGAATCTCCCCTTACCATTACATTACATACAATATAAGGATATATTTTAATCCTTAGCTTCTAGAGATGAAACAGGAAAAGAAAATATTCTGAATTAAACAGTTGTATACATTCCCCAAATTTAATTCACCTTCAGTTTTGTCAAGTATATTATTAAACCTCTTACATCAGAACTTGTCATACCAGGTTACAAGAGACTGGTTCAGGCATTCAAAAGCTGATTGGGGTGGAGGGAGGTCAGCCCCATAGACAGCAAGGTAATCTCACATTCCTACTTTTATTTTTTCAAAATATGTAAAGTAGGCTAAAAATGTTTGCAAACATAGCCCACTTCTTCACGTCAAGTATTTAGACAGCAGTACTATAATTCAACAGTTTCCTGATAATTTGTTTTGCAGCATACTACCAAGTTAGCACTTGAAAATATTTTTCTCAAACTTCCAACAAATTTTGAATAGATATGGGTGTTTAAGGCAGGAATGGATGTTCTTTCTGACATAAGGAGAGAAGGGACATAAGAGCCTCTAAGATCCCACAGTTCAAAAGGCATGCATAAAAATGTTGCAACACAGATAATTTTCTTCAAAAATCTGGTAATGACCAAACAAAACATAGGTGAAGACTTAATTCTAAGTAATTCACTAATATTTTTAGGCACCTACACAAAATGTTGTGTAGGAGCTGCTGTCCTCTGATAGACCAGTTATTCTGTCTATAAACAACTCTACTCCGAACTCATTTAAAAAAACATTCTGGTACAGGAGATCCACAATAGGACTTGCCACGCAACTATAATTTTGATACATGTCTGTTCAACAGCGATGCCAACAGACAAAGAAAAAAAACGGTATTGCTTCTTTCTGCTCCTAATTATCTTTTCAATTCTAATTAAATTTGGTAGAGTTAACTTACATTAAATGTGATCAAAGAAATTAGACACTGGGCCACCATCAATGTTGCCAACATACAAAGGTGAGTGTACTGTTATCACAAGTGCATTCAATTGAGGCATTCTGCATACTTTTCCAACTTGTTACATAAATGTAACAAATCTGTGACAGTTTTCTACCAAGAGAAACACCTGAAAATATAGCAACTGAATTATGTAATAGGAACTAAAGCACTAGGATGTGACTGAATTAATGTCAAAAATATGACACTGTCAATATGTTTCAGTTTTTGCCATGCACATAATTACAGGGATGTTTTCATTCCTAATGTTATCATCTATTTTGGAAGAGAAACTTTACAGGTAATCCACCTTGTAAACTCAGTTACAAAAGTGAAGATTTTGGTGCCAATCCAAGGAGGTGTGGTCATTAGTATGCTGTGTTACTGAAACTTGGGTGCTAATGGGTTATGGTTTAAATCCTGTGAAGACCACTAATATATGAATCACTTGTTTTGAAAAGGGCATGAGCAAGTAATTTGGACATATTCACATTTTTTCAGACTAACATTCATCAAAACATTGTGTACAACATATCTGAAAATTGCACAAATCAAGTATAATTATATACAGCTGGTTGCACTCATACTTTTTCTTCAAGGGGGGGAAGGTTTGTGTCACTACTGACTGATGCCCTGTTAAAAACAAATGGTACTTTTGTGTTCTATTTGTTATTTTGTTATTCATTTTGAAACAGCTGTTCAGTATTTCTGGTCAATTATAACATTTTTATTTTACTAATTTATACTGTTCATGTTTTAATAAAGTGGCTCTGTACACTATAAAAATGGATGACATTGGGCTACTTTCAAAGAGGTATGAATTACAAGGGAAAAATAACTTTTGAACAGTAAAAAGGTTAAGCTGTCCATGTGCTTAACTAATTAAGCACCACACCTTGATGGAGTATGGGGGGAGCAGATGACCTCAGCACTAGCTCATGCTGAGTGATCAGCTTCACACCCCTGCTGCTTTACCCCCAGGGAGAGCCACTGGTATCCACTGAATAGGCGGTTGGGTGAACCCCAGAGCCAGTCTGGACAACATGGAGAAAATTCTTGACCCTAACAGGACTTTTATCTCTGACCCCTCAGTCGTCCTGCCCATAGCCAGTCACTATACCGACTACACTATCCCGTCTACTACTTTTCAATAGCAGGATTCTAAAATAAAATTGATTAAATAAAGCTTCATTACAGTGAAACCATCACAGAAGGTTTCTTTGGACAGCAGTGGATTTGAACACTAACAGAGAAAATCTTAAAATGGAGATTTTATATCTTAATAAAGCAGATGATATGCAGTTAGTCTAGGATAGATTTGAATCACAAGGGAGAAGTTATTTATTAAAAGTACATTATGATTAAGTACACAAATAGTATGAACATGGTGTCAACCAATCAAACTGTTTTGTGTTATCAAAACATGGATCAATCACGTGTTTTATTCCCCTTATCCAATGTTAGACAGGTATTCTCAGTTCTTTCTCAAAAACACACTTCCTTGAGAAATAACTATTTTTTTCAGTAATTTTCATTTCACGCATTCTGTTGTGTTATTATATACAACTCTTTATTAAGACTGTCAAAACAACAATACAGAGTTCAAGGCTAAATTAGTTATGCTACATGTTTCAGCTATTCATAGTCATCATCAGGCAAATACGCAAATATCATGTTTACACATTAGTGAACTGCAACTGCGTAGTAATTAATCCAACTAAAAGTAAGGCAGTTTGTTTCACGAGGGCTCAAGTAACGGAGCCACTAAATTATTCGTTAGGGGGCACAGTAATCCCAGAAGCGAGCAGCCGTAAATATCTGGGAATAATTTTACGCAGCGACCTAAGCTGGTCTGATCAAGTTAATTACACTGTGAAAAGAGCCTGGAAGGCACTTCATTTTACAATGCGTATTCTAAAAAAGGGAAATAGCAAAACTAAAAGTCTAGCATACACATCTTTAGTGCGTCCGATTCTGGAATATGGGGCGGCGTGCTGGGATCCTTACAGGGAGGGACAGATAAATGCGTTAGACCGGGTGCAAAAGAAAGCGGCTAAATTTGCACACCATAGGAACGAATCGAACTGGGAAACCTTGACAGAGCGCAGAAAGATAGCTCGCATATGTGCTCTCTTCAAAGCATACACGGGAGAACGGGCTTGGAAGGCTATAGGTGACAGATTAGAAACACCATGCTATCTTAGCAGGGGTGATCATGGCAAG